>NC_034186.2:17414612-17470447 GCF_002021735.2 Oncorhynchus kisutch | reverse complement strand
TCTCCCACCCTCCCTCCCTCTCATTCTCCCTCATCCTCTCTCTCCCCCACCCTTCCTTCACCTCTCTCTCCCCCCACCTTCTTCCTCGCCCTCTCCTTTTCATTCTCCCACCCTCCCTCCTTTTCATTCTCCCACCCTCCCTCCCTCTCCTCTCCCACCCTCCCTCCCTCCCTCTCATTCTCCCCCTCCTCCCTCCCCCTCTCATCTCCCCACCCTCCCTCCCCCTCTCATCTCACTTCTCTTTCCTTTTTCTCACTCTCCTTTCCCTCCTCTCCCCTCTCTCTCTCCCATTTGCCCTCTCCTCCCTCCCAACCTCTCCCTCCCCTCTCTTTTCCTCTCTTCCCTCCCTCCCTCGGGATGTCTTGCTCTGGAACAATAGGGAAACAGATGTATTCATTAGACGAGGAAAACCTTTGAGCGCTAATTGCTTTATTACCACTTATTTCTCTCTCTTTTTCTCACTTTATTTTCTCTCTTCTCTCTTTCACTCCCATTCTATTGTTCTCATGTTGGAATGATTCTGCCGGAATGATTGTTATTGTTATTTTGAAATAAAGAAGGGAAAGGAGAGAAAGAGACTTTTAAAGAGAGAAACGGAGAGAGAGAGAGAGAGACTTTTAAAGAGAGAGAAACAGAGAGAGAGAAAGAGAGAGAAACAGAGAGAGAGAGAAACAGAGACTTTTAACGAGAGAAAGAGAGAGAGAGAAAGAGAGAGAAACAGAGAGACTTTTAAAGAGAGAAAGAGAGAGAAACAGAGAGAGAGAGAGAGAGAAACAGAGAGAGAGTGTGTTAGTATGTCCTTTATCTCCAGTAGAGTGGCGGCTCAGGTAAAAAGACACCTTGGCTTCCCGGAGCGGGAAGGTATTGATCCCCCTCTCCTCTAACAAGTGAAGATTTGGGCAGATTCCCCTTCCGTTTCTGAAATAAATATATCCCTCTCTCCTCTCCCTTTTATCTCTCCACTCTTCCGAAGAGCACCTCCAATCCCCCCATCCCTCTCCATCCCCCAAAGCCAGGCAGCAGAGGGAACCCTGTTTGTATAGCCTTCCGTAAGCCCTCCGATCCAAAGCGGCCTTGCAGACAGACATAAACATTCAAATGTAGACACACATTTCTACACACTTCACCACTCTTTTTCTACCTCAATCTATCCTAAGGTGTGTGCAGCACTCTCTCACTCTCCTTCCCTCCTCTCCCCTCTCTCTCTAAGGTGTGTGCAGCAGACAGAATACAACTTTCTGCAGGTACCGTATGTGGAAAGATTTATAAACCCACCAAAACACCAAGAATGCTTTGCTGCAACCAAATATTAGAACTAACGCACACACAGTAAATATGTCTTACCTGGAGCCTGGTAATATCCTCTTTGTATTTGTCCTCTCCAATCATGTGCTTTACGTGGAGGAGTGTATGCAATCAATTTAGACCTATTTTCACTGCGTCCAATCGCTAGCCTGATGCTACCTGGTCACCACCGGCTCGGTCTGGAGTGTGTGTGTGCAGGCAGATCGCTCAAGAGTGACTTCAAAATTGGACGTCTATCTGTGTCCTGAGGACATCGGGGAAATTCTGTCAAAACCAGCCACTAGGGGCAACAGTGAGGGCTATTACCATCAAGTAGGCTTGGGTTTTGCGGACAGGCATAATCCAATGACCCTAGATCAGAAGGTTGCGTGTTCAATCCCAGTGGCCATCATTGTAAATAAGAATTTGTTCTTAAATGACTTGCCTAGTTAAATAAAGGTTAAATAAGATTTTTTTTAAATGTACCTCCTAAATCTGACATTTGGAGAAACAGAACGATGCTGAGCAGGAGTCAACCCAGGCTGTCAAAAACACTCTGAAATGTTACATTTAGAGCCTGATCAAAATTTGATGTTTGGTGGATAAATGTCTAATTTTGCAGTGAGAATGAGAGTGCTTGTTGGGGGGTATACAGTGGTGCCTCTTAATCGTTGTGGATGAGATGGAGCTCGCTACACCAGGGGACAGCTTTGTGTCTCCCCCGTCTCCCCCCCCCCCCCCCCAGAGAGCCAGTGGAGTCATTTGCTGGGTCTTATGATGTCGTCATGGTGTGTTAGCGGAGATTGGTGAGGCCCCACGCCAATCCGGCCCTCCCGCTGGTCTCTCACTGGTCTTCATCTGCCCCCCCCACCCCCCACCCACCCTCTATTCCCTCTTCGTTCTACTCTCCTCCTGATCGCTCCATCCTCCAGTGGTCAGTGTGGGGGAGAAGAGCTGCTGACGCAGGCCGGCAGAGGTAACAAGCTTACCTGAGGATAATCTCCTAAGAGAAATTTCAAGGGAAGAAATAAGGGAGCGAGACAGTGAGGAGGAAAAGACGGGAGGAGAGAGAGGAAGAGGGAGAGGAAGGAAGGAGGGATGGAGAGAAACTTAGCAAAGTTTTTAGTCCCTGACTTGCTGTGCCAAGCAGTTCTTATTCTCCAGGCCAACTTCCCCTCTGTGGTCAAGCACTTACTGCTCCCACAATGCCCCGAGAGAGAAAAAGGGAGAGAGAGGGCAAGACAGAGGGAGAGGGAAAATAAGTGTGGATGATCCTAGACCCAGAGTCACTCTCTCTCCTCCAATCTCTAGTCAGGATTCAGATTCCTCTGTGTTGTCATCTCAGAGTGGACATAAACACTATAAACTGGACAACCAAGACATCTTCCTCTAAATATTTTGAATCTGGGTATCTAGAGCTTCAACTAAAGTTGGGGAAAAGAGTGTTGGGGTGCAGGATGTGATTAAGGTGGAGGTACAGTAGGGTTAAAGGAGGTTGGGTATGGATGGAGAGGTCTCTCTGCCCCCCTGCCTCTCCTCCCCTCTCTCTTCTTTAATCAAGCCTAGCTTTAATGAACTGTCTCTGAGCATCACTTTCATTAGCCCATTTACTCAATCAATACACTCTGTGTATTCAAGCACTTCCACGAAAACTACAATGTGATGCTTGGAGTGGAAAAGGGCAGTGGGGTGTGTGTGTACGTACGTGTGTGTGTGTGTGTGTGAATTAGCACACATGAGTGTGTGTGCTAATGTGTGTGTTTATGCAGAGACTTGCTAAACTTTGACGATCCTCCAAGATGCTGCCACTACAGAAATGACCTGTTATTCCCCTCTTCAATACAGATACCCTTCACTCTCCTTCTCCTCCTCTTCCTCCCCCCCATACAAAATGCACTGATTAGCCTTCTGACCATTTAATTAATTAGGCACAGCACTTAATTATGACAAACTGCATTACAGCCTCCGCGTGTAGAGCTATGCCAGGTCATGTTGGGTAACAATTTGATTTGAGTGAGAAGAGGAGTGGGGATGAAGGAGGGGTCTGGATGGAGGGGGGGGTTATTGAGCGGAAAGAGACATATGATGAGATTAACAATAATCAGAGCAGCGGGAACTGGCCATGAACAGGCCAGGGGGGAGGAGGGGGAGACAGGGGACAGAGGGGGGGTTAGGGGGTTGAGATGGATCAAATTAGTTTTTCTCTTCTCATTAGGATCTGAGGAATAAAGTGAATGTAGAGAGGGGGGATATGGAGAAAGGGTGCAGTGTGTGTAGGAATGTGTGTGTGTGTGTGTGTGTGTGTGTGTGTGTGTGTGTGTGTGTGTGTGTGTGTGTGTATGCCTGTGTCTGTGCAATGGTATTTCTGAGTATATGGGGGGAGAAAGCGGTATGTTGAGCCACCCATATTTCTAGGAAAGCATCCAAATTGTGTAATTTTACCATATATTTAGAAAGAGGTCATCATTTCATGGAGTCTGAAGGAAGAAACCACATGAAGAAAGTGATAATTTTCACAGTCAAATGAATTTGTGTTAGCGGTTTCATGATGCTTGAATCTAAACCAAAGTAGATCATTTTAAGACTGTTCTTTACATTTTGTTTGGGATATTAAGATAGACATGGTTATAAAAACGTACTGGTAATATTTCATTCAGTACAGAAATGTGTAGGTGGCATTAACTTACCCTATTCCACGGTTCAATTTACCCCATACCCCGGGTAATTTGTGCCAATGTAACAGTATTGCTTCCGTCCCCCAATCTGGGCTTGAACCAGGGACCCTCTGCACACATCAACAACAGTCACCCTCGAAGCATCGTTACCTATTTCTCCACAAGTGCTTTACTGTAAGTGCTCCAGCACTTACAGTAAAGGACACATCTGTTTGTTCAACAGAGGTTAGATTATTTCTTTATACAAATATATATATATATATATACAGTGGGGCAAAAAAGTATCTAGTCAGCCACCAATTGTGCAAGTTCTCCCACTTAAAAAGATAAGAGAGGCCTGTAATTTTCATCATCACTTCAACTATGATAGACAAAATGAGAAAAAAAATCCAGAAAATCACATTGTACGATTTTTAATGAATTTATTTGCAAATTATGGTGGAAAATAAGTATTTGGTCAATAACAAAAGTTTATCTCCATACTTTGTTATATACCCTTTGTTGGCAATGACAGAGGTCAAATGTTTTCTGTAAGTCTTCACAAGGTTATCACACACTGTTGCTGGTATTTTGGCCCATTCCTCCATGCAGAACTCCTCTAGAGCAGTGATGTTTTCGGGCTGTTGCTGGGCAACACAGACTTTCAACTCCCTCCAAAGATTTCCTATGGGGTTGAGATCTGGAGACTGGCTAGGCCACTCCAGGACCTTGAAATGCTTCTTACAAAGACACTCCTTCTTTGCCCGGGCAGTGTGTTTGGGATCATTGTCATGCTGAAAGACCCAGCCACGTTTCATCTTCAATGCCCTTGCTGATGGAAGGAGGTTTTCACTCAAAATCTCACGATACATGGCCCCATTCAATCTTTCCTTTACACGGATCAGTCGTCCTGGTCCCTTTTCATAAAAACAGCCCCAAAGCATGATGTTTCCACCCCCATGCTTCACAGTAGGTATGGTGTTCTTTGGATGCAACTCAGCATTCTTTGTCCTCCCAACACGACGAGTTGAGTTTTTACCAAAAAGTTATATTTTGGTTTCATCTGACCATATGACATTCTCCCAATCTTCTTCTGGATCATCCAAATGCTCTCTAGCAAACTTCAGATGGGCCTGGACATGTACTGGCTTATGCAGGGGGACACGTCTGGCACTGCAGGATTTGAGTCCCTGGCAGCGTAGTGTGTTACTGATGGTAGGCTTTGTTACTTTGGTCCCAGCTCTCTGCAGGTCATTCACTAGGTCCCCCCGTGTGGTTCTGGGATTTTTGCTCACCGTTCTTGTGATCTTTTTGACCCCATGGGGTGAGATCTTGCGTGGAGCCCCAGATCGAGGGAGATTATCAGTGGTCTTGTATGTCTTCCATTTCCTAATAATTGCTCCCACAGTTGATTTCTTCAAACCAAGCTGCTTACCTATTGCAGATTCAGTCTTCCCAGCCTGGTGCAGGTCTACAATGTTGTTTCTGGTGTCCTTTGACAGCTCTTTGGTCTTGGCCATAGTGGAGTTTGGAGTGTGACTGTTTGAGGTTGTGGACAGGTGTCTTTTATACTGATAACAAGTTCAAACAGGTGCCATTAATACAGGTAACGAGTGGAGGACAGAGGAGCCTCTTAAAGAAGAAGTTACAGGTCTGTGAGAGCCAGAAATCTTGCTTGTTTGTAGGTGACCAAATACTTATTTTCCACCATAATTTGCAAATAAATTCATTAAAAATCCTACAATGTGATTTTCTGGATTTTGTCTGTCATAGTTGAAGTGTACCTATGATGACAATTACAGGCCTCTCTCATCTTTTTAAGTGGGAGAACTTGCACAATTAGTGGCTGACTAAATACTTTTTTGCCCCACTGTAAGTGTCCAGCTTCAGCGATTTTTGTAATTTGTTCCAGTCATTGGCAGCAGAGAACTGGAAGGAAAGGCTGCCAAAGGAGGTGTTGGCTTTGGGGATGACCAGTGAGATATACCTGCTGGAGCGCGTGCTACGGCTGGGTGTTGTTATCGTGACCAGTGAGCTGAGATAAGGTGGAGCTTTACCTAGCATAGATTTATAGATGACCTGGAGCTGGCGACGAATATGTAGCGAGGGCCAGTCGACTAGAGCATACAGGTCGCAGTTGTGGGTGGTATATGGGACTTGGGACACATATATGGGACACAATTGTTGGCTGACTAAATACTTTTTTGCCCCACTGTATATTATTTAAAATGTTTAGGTTTGAATTTCTACCTCGGTTCATATTCTGAAGTGTTTATCAGCTCCATTCTTTCATTGTTCTGTTATGGTTAAGTGCCTTCCTCAAGGGCACATCGACTGCTTTATCACCTAGTCGGCTCTGGGATTGGAACCAGTGACTTTTCGGTTACTGGCCCAATGATCTAAACCACTAGGTTACCTGTCACACTAGGTGATCATCATCATCATCGTCGTCTGTTTTCTTTCCATTCACTCTTTATTCCCTTGGTTAAACTCTGCCATTGATTGGTGCTGAGAGGAAATGGATGATGTGTATTTTGTGTTGCATTAGTAACGAGTTAGATTGCGGTAGTGTTTAGCAGTCAGAGAGGTGGTCTGGGTTGGGAGGCAATGAATGGTGGATATGAACCATGGGATAGATGGGGGGGTTAGATTGATTGGGATAGATAGGGGGATAGATTGATTTGGAGGTGATTGAGATAGATATGGGGATAGATTGATTTGGAGGTGATTGAGATAGATAGGGGGATAGATTGATTGGTTTAGAAAGCGGGATAGATAGATTGATTTGGTGGGGATTGGGATAGATAGGGGGATAGATTGATTTGGTGGGGATTGGGATAGATAGGGGGATAGATTGATTTGGTGGGGATTGGGATTGATTTGGTGGGGATTGGGATAGATAGGGGGATAGATTGATTTGGTGGGGATTGGGATAGATAGGGGGATAGATTGATTTGGTGGGGATTGGGATAGATAGGGGGATAGATTGATTTGGTGGTGATCGCCGTAACAAATCCAGGAGTGTGTTTCATGTCTCTATTCTGTGACCTCACACACTCCATGTGTTTTAATTACACTAGACATTATTTTCTGTATTTGTTTGGTTGTCCTTTTATCCATCCTGTGACTGCCTCAACCGACAACCAGTTTGACTCCCAGCCCCATCACATAAATATGACGTGAAAAGGTTGTGACAGTGTTGGTGTGATGTTGTGTGGACGTTATCACACCCCGGCAGCATCAGGCTAATATTGTCCCAATGTATGTCATGAAGAGAGGATTAGACTGAGGGGTGTCAGAGGGGGGGGGGGGTTAATATACGTGTCTGTGTCCCTTTCATCCTCCTCCCTCTTCAGTTCCCCCCCTCCAGACACACACACACAACCCTCTCCATCCAATCGTCCTCTTCTTGTCATCTACCCCAGGCCCATGGTGCAGGGAGACTTGGTCCAGCAGGAGAGGAGAGAAGGGTACTCTGCTCTGTGACTACTCTACATTCCACACCCCACGGTGCATTAGAATGGTGATTCTGCCTCCTTTATGCCTCTGCTATGGCCCTATTTATCATAATTCATCGTTTACACGATCCACTCCCCCAACACACACCATACTATTCACATTGGCAAGATCTCATTGGACTGTGGCCACAGGCAACAGTGAGGGGGAGACATACTGTAAGTGTGTATGGATGAAGGATGATCTCCTTTAGCTATTCTGCCTAAACAGCTTTCAATAGCATTGAAACTAGAACCTCCCTTTGTAAAGGAAAGGATCTGAATGACCTACAGGGCCACTTTCCCGGACACAGTTTAAGCCTATTCCTGGACAAAATAGCAATTTCAGCAGAGATTGTCCATCGAGCAATGTTTTTAGTTTAATCTTTGTCCAGGAAACTGGTCCATGGAGTATGAAGTGTAGACTATACCACACATCACTCTACCAAACTGTTGAGTACACAATTACTCCAACCAAACTGTTGAGTACACAAGTACTCCAACCAAACGGTTGTGTACACAAGTACTCCAACCAAACTGCAGAATGTCATCAATTCTACAAATAATTATTCTGAGCCACATAGTGCCAAACGCCGAAGGCCATTCCATGATTTCTTCGCCATCCAATTACTAGTAAAATATTGTATTATTATTGTAATGAGACTGCAGGTCAGAGAGACGATAAATAAGCAGTTATTTCCCCACTAGTTCATTTAAACCAATTTCTCATTTTCATCATTATAGTAGCCATTTCCTCATAGACAGATCATATATAGATTTCCCCCTAGATTGGAACAGGACCTTTATTGTAAAATATGCTCATGAGGTTTATGTATTTGAAATAAGCCCCACTTCACCCACTGATAGCTGAAAGAGAATACACCACGGGGTTTTAAATGATATATTATGTTACGTTATGATGATGCCCCTTCAGAGAGGAAAAGGTGTTCTAATTGAATTACTGGTATTCTCCAGAACCATAACACTCTCTCTCTCCCTCTCTCTCAGGTCACACATCTTGCTGCTGTGATTTCACCCAGTAGATATGGGAGTTTACTGAAATTGGATGTGTTTTCTAATTCTTTGTGGATCTGTGTAATCTGAGGGAAATATGTGTCTCTAATATGGTCATACATTTGGCAGGAGGTTAGTTAGTGCAGCTCAGTTTTAACCTCATTTTGTGGGCAGTGTGCACATAGCCTGTCTTCTCTTGCGAGCCAGGTCTCACTACGGCAGCCTCTCTCAATAGCAAGGCTATTCTCACTGTATATAGTCAAAGCTTTCCTTAATTTTGGGTCAGTCACAGTGGTCAGGTATTCTGCTGAGTACTCTCTATTTAGGGCCAAATAGCATTCTAGTTTGCTCTGTTTTATTGTTAATTCTTTCCAATGTTTCAAGTCATTATTTTGAGCTTTCTGTTGTGTTGCTGTCCTGGGGGCTCTGTTTGTGTTTGTGAACAGAGCCCCAGGACCAGCTTGCTTAGGGGACTCTTCTCCAGGTTCATCTCTCTATAGGTGATGGCTTTGTTATGGAAGGTTTGGGAATCGCTTCCTTTTAGGTGTGTGTAGAATTTAATGGCTTGTTTCTGGATTTTTGATAATTAGTGGGTATCGGCCTAATTCTGCTCTGCATGCATTACTTGCTGTTGTACACGGAGGATATGCATGCAGAATTCTGCAGTGCTGTTCCTTATTTTTCTGTGGTGTATTTCTGTATTGTTTTAGTGATTCATCATAGTGAAGCCGCAGGCTCAGGTTTTCCGGGTCTCTATGTTTTGTTTGGATAGGTTTCTCAATTTCTTTCTTAGGTTTTTGCATTCTTTGTCAAACAATTTGTTATTGTTGTTAAAACCTGTCTAGGACACAGGTTCCGCTAACAGAACCCCCCCCCCCCCCCCCCAACATTCTGCTGAAAAGGCAGCGTGGGAAATTCCCAAAACATTTTCTAGAAATATTAAACTTTCACATATTAACAAGTCCAATACAGCAAATGAAAGATAAACATCTTGTTAATCTACCCATCGTGTCCGATTTTTTAAAATGTTTTACAGCGAAAACACAACCTATATTTATGTTAGATCAGCACCAAATCCAAAAAAACACACAGCCATTTTTCCCAGCCAAAGATAGTCACAAAAGCAGAATTAGAGATAAAATTAATCACTAACCTTTGATAATCTTCACCAGATGACACTCATATGACATCATGTTACACAATACATTTATGTTTTATTCGATAATATGCATATTTATATCCACAAATCTCAGTTTACATTGGCGCCATGTTCAGAAATGCCTCCAAAATATCCGGAGTAATTACAGAGCGCTACGCCAGATAACAGAAATACTCATCATAAACTTTGACGAAAGATACATGTTTTACATATAATTAAAGATACACTGGTTCTTAATGCAACCGCTGTGTCAGATTTCTTTTAAACGTTACAAAAAAAGCCTACCATGCAATAATCTGAGATGGTGCTCAGACGTAAATATATTTCTCCGCCATGTTGGAGTCAACAGAAATACGAAATTACATCATAAATATTCCCTTACCTTTGATGATCTTTCATCAGAATGCAGTGCAAGGAATCCTAGTTCAGCAATAAATTGTTGTTTTGTTCCATAATGTCCATTACTAGTGTCCAATTAGCTACATTTGCTAGCACAGTTAGTTCACATGTCCAAAAGCTGGCGCTGGTCCAAGCGAACTCGGACGAAACTTCAAAAAGTTATATTCCAGGTCGAATAAACTGGTCAAACTAAGTAGAGAATTAATCTTCAGGATGTTATTATCATATGTATCCAATAACGTTCCAACCGGAGCATTCGTTTTTGTCTACAGAGTAATGGAACGCAAGGCATATAATGACTACTGCACGTAACCATGTTTAGATTTGATAGGGAAGCTGAGAGGTCAAATATACTGTTTAGGTTTTCTACTGCCAAGTTTACACCTTCACTATTACAGTGAAACATTTTGTCCACAAAGTTGTCTAAAAGGGATTTAACTTGTTGTTGCCCAATTGTTTTTGGTAGGTTTCTACACTACTTTCCTTCCATCTATAACATTTCTTAATATTACTCAGTTCCTTTGGCTTTGATGCCTCATGATTGAGTATTGCGCTATTCAAGAAGACAGATTTTGATGTGATCTGACTGTGAACGCTCTGAGAGACTCCTGGTTGAGGTCAGTGATAAAGTCATCTACAGTGTACCTACCGTAAGAGTCCCCTCGAAGCCCACCATTGACTATGTACAGACCCAGCATCAGAGTTGCAGGAGTTGTGGCCCGTTTTTGTTGGTTGTTTGTTAGTTGTGTCTAGGGGGGCATATTTGGGAGGGAATGCTGTCTCCTCCAGGTAGGTGTTAGTCCCCCTGTGTGCTAAGAGTGTCAGGTTTTTGTCCAGTTCTGGTATTTAGGTCACTACAGACATGTCCCTGGGCCGGAAAATGGTTGAAGTATGGGGATTCCATTGGGGGGATATAGGTAGCACACATGAGGAAATGTTTCTCTGTTGAGATAATTTCCTCATTCATTTCTAGCTAGATGTAAAATGTTCCTGTTTTGGCAAATTTAATAGAGTTGGTTAGGTCTGCTCTATATCAAATTAGCATATCCCTGAGTCTCTTCCCTGTTTCACACTTGGTAGTTTGGTGGATAAGACTACCAACTTTCTGTAACCTAGAGGGCAACCAGTGGGTCCGTCTCCTCTATACCATATTTTTTTGCAAGATGACAAGGTCTGTATTTCCAATTTCTTCTATGAAATCTGGGTTCCTGCTATTCAGGTCAAAGGCAGATGACCTCAGACCTCGTACAGTTGACGTCAGAAGTTTACATTAATCAAACACATTTAAACTCCGTTTTTCACAATTCCTGACATTTAATCCTAGGTAAAATTCCCTGTCTTAGGTCAGTTAGGATCACCACTTTATTTTAAGAATGTGAAATGTCAGAATAATAGTAGAGAGAATTATTTATTTCAGCTGTTATTTCTTTCATCACATTCCCAGTGGGTTAGAAGTTTACATACACTCAATTAGTATTTGGTAGCATTGCCTTTAAATTGTTTAACTTGGGTAAAACATTTTGGGTAGCCTCCTGCAAGCTTTCCACAATAAGTTGGGTGAATTTTGGCCCAGTCCTCTTGACAGAGCTGGTGTAACTGAGTCAGTTGTGTAGGCCTCCTTGCTCACACATGCTTTTTCAGTTCTGCCCACAAATTTTCTATGGGATTGAGGTCAGGGCTTTGTGATGGCCATTCCATTTTGCCAAAACTTTGGGGTCATTGTCCATTTGGAAGACCATTTGCGACCAAACTTTAACTTCCTTCAATATATCCACAATTTTCCTCACCTCTTGATGCCATCTATTTTGTGAAGTGCACCAGTCCCTCCTGCAGCAAATCACCTCCACAGCATGATGCTGCCACCCCCTTGCTTCACGGTTGGGATGGTGTTCTTCGGCTTGCAAGCCTCCCCCTTTTCCCTCCAAACATAACGATGGTCATTATGGCCAAATAGTTATATTTTTGTTTCATCAGACCAGAGGACATTTCTCCAAAAAGTACGATCTGTTTTTAATTTTTTTTAATTTAACCTTTATTTAACCAGGAAGAGCTCATTGAGATTTAAAATCTCTTTTTCAAGAGCGTCCTGGCCAAGATAGGCAGCACCAAGTCATTACAAAAATTACAGACAAACAACATGAACAACTACAAGTAATCTAGTAAAAAAACATGGAATTCACAAGAGTATAACAATATCAAAAACAGCAAATTAAAAACATTGACAGGTCAGGGAATCAGTCTCAAGATCATTCATCAGTGATTTAGAAATACCAATCGGGACAAGTTCTTCCAGTTTAAAAGTATTTTGTAAGGCGTTCCAAGACGATGGCGCAGAGTACATAAAAGCCCTTTTACCAAATTCAGTTTGGACATTTGGAACAGTTAGCAGGATAAAGTCCAGCGAACGAAGAGAGTACCCACCACATTTCTGAACAATACAAATGCCCAAATAAAAAGGTAGTAAACCCAAAATGGCTTTGTAAATAAAAGTATACCAGTGCCCGAGCCTAGAGTGACTAGAGAAGGCCAGCCAACCCTGGTATACAAAGTGCAGGGGTGCGTAAGGGTTTTGCAATTTCAGCTTCAATTTTTATTTTTTTATTTCATCAATTAAAATTCCAAGATATTTATGAGGTTACAACCTCAATCTCCTTGCCCTGACAGGTAGTTATAGGTGAAAGGTTCAGAGGTCTATTTCTTGCTTTAGAAAACACCATTAGTTTAGTTTTGTCAGTATTGAGGATGAGCTTCAATTGACACAAGGTATGTTGAACAGTATAAAAAGCAGTTTGCAAGTTCTGGAAAGATTTTGTAAGAGACGAGGCACAACAGTAAATAACAGTATCATCAGCATAAAAATGAAGATGCGCATTTTGGACATTTTTGTCTAAATCATTTATATAAATAGTGAATAAGAGAGGACCAAGTACAGAGCCTTGGGGCACACCATTCAAGACAGATAATTTAACAGACTTCAGCCCATCAAATTGAGTGCACTGAGTTCTATCAGACAGATAGTTAGCAAACCATGCAACTGCATGCTCTGAAAGACCTTCACTCGACAATCTCTGCCTTAGTATAGCATGATCAACTGTATCAAAAGCCTTAGAGAGATCAATAAAATGTGAGACACAGTGCTGCTTTTTTGTCAAGGGCTTCAGTGATATCATTTAAAACTCTCATGGCTGCTGTAATTGTGCTATGCTTCTTCCTGAAGCCCGGTTGGTACATTGATAATATAGAGTTAGTAAATTTAAAAAACCTTGTGAGTGAACAGCTAAAGAGATTCAAGTATTTTCACCAGGGGTGACAGCTTTGAGATTCGCCTATAATTATTTAAAAGAGTTGGATCTCCCCCTTTTAAAAGTGGCAGGACAAATGCTGATTTCCAGATCTTTGGAATTTCATTACATTCCAGGGTTAGATTGAACAGATATGTAAGTGGTTCAGCTATGAAATCAGTTGCCAGATTTAAAAAGCAGGGATTCAAAAGATCAGGACCTGCAGGCTTTCTCTGATCTAAGGATTTCAGGGCTTTATGTACCACCTGCACTGAGAATGGCAAAAAGCTCAAAGTTTGACCAGCTCCCACTGGTTCATCCACACAGGGTTGTATAGAGACAGAGAACACTGAATCAAACAGCCTACCAGATGATACAAAGTGCTCATTGAAACGATTCAGCATTTCAGTTTTGTCATATACAGCAACAGAGTCCTTCAAAACACATGACGGTAATTCATTAACATTACTGTTACCAGACATAGACTTAATAGCCTTCCAAAACGTTCTAGGGTCATTCAGGTTATCAGTGGTAACAGACAAAAAATATTCAGACTTGGCCTTCCTGAGAAGAAAATAGCACTTGTTTCGTAACTGCCTAAAAATAAGGCAATCAGCATCAGAACGTGATTTCCTTGTTTTAGCCCAGGCTAGATTACGGTCTTGAATAATACAAGACAGCTCAGAAGAAAACCATGGATTATCCCGCCCTTTAACCCTGAACCTGCGAAATGGGGAATGTTTGTTTACTATTTGGGAAAAACCACCATAAAAGAATTTCCAGGCAGTTTCCACATCAGGGATAAGCTCAATCTGCTTCAGTCAAAATAAAACAAATCATGAAAGAAAGCCTGCTCATTAAAACACTTCAAATTTCTCTTACAAATAAAACGTGGGTTTGTCTTAGGAACCTTAGTATTTCTAACAGCAACAACAGCACAATGGTCACTTAAATCATTACAATAAAAAACAACCGCAGAATATTTACGTGGAACATTTGTCAATATCAAATCAATCAGGGTAGATTTATCTGGGCATTTAAGATTTGGGCGAGTGGGTGAGTTAATCAACTGGGTAAGATTCATAGAATTACAAAACATGTTTAAATCATCAGACACCGGCTTTAACCAACACCAGGTGAGATCACCAATCAAGATCATTTCACTGTAAAGAAGTTTAGACATAAGGTGTGTCAAAGAAGGAAATGCATCACAGAGAGCAGAGGTGGGTCTATAACAGCCAATCACAGTTATAGAGAGCAGAGGGGGTCTATAACAGCCAATCACAGTTATAGAGAGCAGAGGGGGTCTGTACCAGCCAATCACAGTTATATAGAGCAGAGGGGTGTCTATAACAGCCAATCACAGTTATAGAGAGCAGAGGGGGTCTATAACAGCCAATCACAGTTATAGAGAGCAGAGGGGTGTCTATAACAGCCAATCACAGTTATAGAGAGCAGAGGGGGTCTATAACAGCCAATCACAGTTATAGAGAGCAGAGGGGGTCTATAACAGCCAATCACAGTTATAGAGAGCAGATGGGGGTCTATAACAGCCAATCACAGTTATATAGAGCAGAGGGGGTCTATAACAGCCAATCACAGTTATATAGAGCAGAGGGGGTCTATAACAGCCAATCACAGTTATAGAGAGCAGAGGGGGGTCTATAACAGCCAATCACAGTTATAGAGAGCAGAGGGGGTCTATAACAGCCAATCACAGTTATAGAGAGCAGAGGGGGGTCTATAACAGCCAATCACAGTTATAGAGAGCAGAGGGGGGTCTATAACAGCCAATCACAGTTATAGAGAGCAGAGGGGGGTCTATAACAGCCAATCACAGTTATAGAGAGCAGAGGGGGGTCTATAACAGCCAATCACAGTTATATAGAGCAGAGGGGGTCTATAACAGCCAATCACAGTTATAGAGAGCAGAGGGGGGTCTATAACAGCCAATCACAGTTATAGAGAGCAGAGGGGGGTCTATAACAGCCAATCACAGTTATAGAGAGCAGAAGGGGGTCTATAACAGCCAATCACAGTTATAGAGAGCAGAGGGGGGTCTATAACAGCCAATCACAGTTATAGAGAGCAGAGGGGGGTCTATAACAGCCAATCACAGTTATAGAGAGCAGAGGGGGTCTATAACAGCCAATCACAGTTATAGAGAGCAGAGGGCGGTCTTTAACAGCCAATCACAGTTATATAGAGGCCCTTTGAAACCTCAATATTCAAAGCAAGAAGTTCCAGCTGTTTACAAATAGTTTCAGACTTCTCCACACTTACATGGAATTGAGTTTTTACATATATAGCCACACCCCCACCTTTCTTAACCCGATCAGTGAGATAAACATTGTAACCACTTATACAAATATCCTTATCAAAAACAGACTTGCTGAGCCAGGTTTCAGAAAACACAATTACATCAGCATCAGTTGATTTAGCCCAAATCCTAACCCCATCAATTTTTGACAACTGCGCACATTTAAATGAAAAATAGCAAAACCAGATCTTGATTTAAAATCAGAGGGGGTTTGGAGACATTGCATATTAGGGCCAGGGTTAGGTTGCACGTTACCTGATATCAACAAAAGAAGAATAACTAGGCACCTCTGTTTAATAACCTTGCACAGCTTCTCTTTTTTAAGAGACCTAATGCAAGCGAATTCTACAAGTGAGTGTCTTTGTCCCCATGTGCAATTGTAAACTGTAGTCTAGCTTTTTTTATGGCAGTTTTGGAGCAGTGGCTTCTTCCTTGCTGAGCGGCCTTTCAGGTTATGTCGATATAGGACTTGTTTTACTGTTGCTATAGATACTTGTGTACCGTTTCCTCCAGCATCTTCACAAGGTCCTTTGCTGTTGTTCTGGGATTGATTTGCACTTTTCGCACCGAAGTACGTTCATCTCTAGGAGACAGAGCGCGTCTCCTTCCTGAGCGGTATGACGGCTGTGTGGTCACATGGTGTTTATACTTGCGTACTATTGTTTGTACAGATGAACGCGGTACATTCAGGCATTTGGAAATTGCTCCCAAGGATGAACCAGACTTGTGGAGGTCTACAATTTTGGCTGATTTCTTTTGATTTTCCCATGATGTCAAGCAAAGAGGGACTGAGTTTGAAGGTAAGCCTTGAAATACATCCACATGTACACATTATAAATGAAATAATCTGTCTGTAAAGAATTGTTGGAAAAATGACTTGTGTCATTCACAAAGTAGATGTCCTAACCGATTTGCCAAAACTATAGTTTGTTAACAAGAAATTTGTCTGGTGGTTGAAAAACAAGTTTTTAATTAATCCAACCTAAGTGTATGTAAACTTCCAACTTCAACTGTATTGCAGGATATTCCTTGATATTCCACTCTTTAATTTATAGAAACATTGTATATCAAAACAAATGTGCATCTGCAGCCTCTCAGGGGGTTACCCTCTTTGTGGGGTCACCCTGCCCCCTCCCCTCCTTCCACAGCTGGTCAGGGGGCTGAATGCTGAGGACAGCAGTTTAGGGTTTGTCCTGTGAGCGCATGGGTAAACCCAGCTCTATATATATGCAAATCCCATTCGTTCTCTCTCTGTCCTCAGCTCCACAGTGTAATGGACAATCTATGAGGGGTATTGATCGACACGGAGATGTCTCTATCTGTGTATGCGTATAGGGGTTGACGAAGGAATCATGCTCAATATTAGGACATCTCCTTGCGTGTGTGTGTATTTGCCTAGGGCATGTGCATGTACGGGTTCAGGTCTGGGTTAATATAGAGACTAAAAGGCTTGAAGGGGTACGTGCGACCTTTATTTTAGTCCACTGTGACTCTCACCTCCAGCGGACTACAGTGGGTTTGGGTTCCTCCTCATGTGTGTGGGAAAAATCCAAAGAATAGAAAAAAGTGGAAGAGAAAAGGAGGAGAATCGTCAGGGATAAGACATGGTAAAGAGGGTCAGCTGTGGATAAGACATGGTAAAGATGGTCAGCTGTGGATAAGACATGGTAAAGATGGTCAGCTGTGGATAAGACGTTGTAAAGATGGTCAGCGGTGGATAAGACATGGTAAAGATGGTCAGCTCTGGATAAGACATGTTAAAGATGGTCAGCTGTGGATAAGACATGTTAAAGATGGTCAGCTGTGGATAAGACATGTTAAAGATGGTCAGCTGTGGATAAGACATGGTAAAGATGGTCAGCTGTGGATAAGACATGGTAAAGATGGTCAGCTGTGGATAAGACATGTTAAAGATGGTCAGCTGTGGATAAGACATGTTAAAGATGGTCAGCTGTGGATAAGACATGGTAAAGTTGGTCAGCTGTGGATAAGACATGTTAAATATGGTCAGCTGTGGATAAGACATGTTAAAGATGGTCAGCTGTGGATAAGACATGTTAAAGATGGTCAGCTGTGGATAAGACATGTTAAAGATGGTCAGCTGTGGATAAGACATGGTAAAGTTGGTCAGCTGTGGATAAGACATGTTAAATATGGTCAGCTGTGGATAAGACATGTTAAAGATGGTCAGCTGTGGATAAGACATGTTAAAGATGGTCAGCTGTGGATAAGACATGTTAAAGATGGTCAGCTGTGGATAAGACATGGTAAGATGGTCAGCTGTGGATAAGACATGTTAAAGATGGTCAGCTGTGGATAAGACATGTTAAAGATGGTCAGCTGTGGATAAGACATGTTAAAGATGGTCAGCTTTGGATAAGACATGTTAAAGATGGTCAGCTGTGGATAAGACATGGTAAAGATGGTCAGCTGTGGATAAGACATGGTAAAGATGGTCAGCTGTGGATAAGACATGGTAAAGATGGTAGGCTGTGGATAAGACATGTTAAAGATGGTCAGCTGTGGATAAGACATGTTAAAGATGGTCAGCTGTGGATAAGACATGGTAAAGATGGTCAGCTTTGGATAAGACATGTTAAAGATGGTCAGCTTTGGATAATACATGTTAAAGATGGTCAGCTGTGGATAAGACATGGTAAAGATGGTCAGCTGTGGATAAGACATGGTAAAGATGGTCAGCTGTGGATAAGACATGGTAAAGATGGTCAGCTGTGGATAAGACATGGTAAAGATGGTCAGCTTTGGATAAGACATGTTAAAGATGGTCAGCTGTGGATAAGACATGTTAAAGATGGTCAGCTGTGGATAAGACATGTTAAAGATGGTCAGCTGTGGATAAGACATGGTAAAGATGGTCAGCTGTGGATAAGACATGTTAAAGATGGTCAGCTGAGGATAAGACATGGTAAAGATGGTCAGCTTTGGATAATACATGTTAAAGATGGTCAGCTTTGGATAAGACATGTTAAAGATGGTCAGCTGTGGATAAGACATGGTAAAGATGGTCAGCTGTGGATAAGACATGGTAAAGATGGTCATCTGTCGATAAGACATGATAAAATGGGCATCTGTGGATAAGATATGGTAAAGATGGTCATCTGTCGATAAGACATGGTAAAGATGGTCAGCTGTGGATAAGACATGGTAAAGATGGTCCTCTGTCGGTAAGACATGGTAAAGATGGTCATCTTGTGGATAAGACATGGTAAAGATGGTCATCTTGTGGATAAGATATGGTAAAGATGGTCATCTGTGGATAAGATATGGTAAAGATGGTCATCTGTGGATATGACATGTTAAAGATGGTCATCTGTGGATAAGATATGGTAAAGATGGTCATCTGTGGATATGACATGGTAAAGATGGTCAGCTGTGGATAAGATGGTCAGCTGTGGATAAGATATGGTAAAGATGGTCAGCTGTGGATAAGATGGTCAGCTGTGGATAAGATATGGTAAAGATGGTCATCTGTGGGTAAGATATGGTAAAGATGGTCCTCCTGAAGTGAAGATATGATATGGTGAAGAAGGTGTTCTGAAGTGAGGATAAGAAAGGGTAAAGATGGTCATCCGTAGCGAGGATAATACCTGGTAGAAATGGTCATCTGTGGATAAGATATGGTAAAGATGGTCATCTGTAGTGAGGATAAGAAAGGGTAAAGATGGTCATCCGTGGATAAGATATGGTAAAGATGGTCATCTGTGGATATGACATGTTAAAGATGGTCATCTGTGGATAAGATATGGTAAAGATGGTCATCTGTGGATATGACATGGTAAAGATGGTCAGCTGTGGATAAGATGGTCAGCTGTGGATAAGATATGGTAAAGATGGTCAACTGTGGATAAGATATGGTAAAGATGGTCATCTGTGGATAAGATATGGTAAAGATGGTCATCTGTGGATAAGATATTGGAAAGATGGTCATCTGTGGATAAGATATTGGAAAGATGGTCATCTGTGGATAAGATATGGTAAAGATGGTCATCTGTAGTGAGGATAAGAAAGGGTAAAGATAGTCATCCGTGGATAAGATATGGTAAAGATGGTAATCTGTGGATAAGATATGGTAAAGATGGTCATCCGTGGATAAGATATGGTAAAGATGGTCATCTGTGGATAAGATATTGTAAAGATGGTCATCTGTGGATATGACATGGTAAAGATGGTCAGCTGTGGATAAGATGGTCAGCTGTGGATAAGATATGGTAAAGATGGTCAGCTGTGGATAAGATATGGTAAAGATGGTCCTCCTGAAGTGAAGATATGATATGGTAAAGAAGGTGTTCTGAAGTGAGGATAAGAAAGGGTAAAGATGGTCATCCGTAGCGAGGATAATACCTCGTAGAAATGGTAATCTGTGGATAAGATATGGTAAAGATGGTCATCTGTAGTGAGGATAAGAAAGGGTAAAGATGGTCATCCGTGGATAAGATATGGTTAAGATGGTCATCTGTGGATAAGATATGGTAAAGATGGTCATCTGTGGATAAGAAAGGGTAAAGATGGTCATCCGTGGATAAGATATGGTAAAGATGGTCATCTGTGGATAAGATATGGTAAAGATGGTCATCTGTGGATAAGATATGGTAAAGATGGTCATCTGTGGATAAGATATGGTAAAGATGGTCATCTGTGGATAAGAAAGGGTAAAGATGGTCATCTGTGGATAAGATATGGTGAAGATGGTCATCTGTGGATAAGATATGGTGATGATGGTCATCTGTTGATACAGTAAGATATGGTAAAGATGGTGCTCTGAAGAGAGGATAAGACATGGTAAAGATGGTCATCTGTAGTGAGGATATGATATGATAAAGATGGTCATCTGTGGATATGATATGGTAAAGATGGTCATCTGTAGTGAGGATATGATATGGTAAAGATGGTCATCTGTAGTGAGGATATGATATGGTAAAGATGGTCATCTGTAGTGAGGATATGATATGGTAAAGATGGTCATCTGTAGTGAGGATATGATATGGTAAAGATGGTCATCATCTGTAGTGAGGATATGATATGATAAAGATGGTTAACTGTTGTGAGGAAAAGTGATTGTGTACAGGGTTGGTCATTATTTACATAGGAGAGGAAAACTTCAACTGATACATCTTCAACAGAATGCTACTCAAATCATCTCATATCTCCTCTACTCCACTCCACCATTTGACTCATCTTCTCTCCCATCTGTGTGTGTGTGTGGTGGGTGAATGTGTGTGTGTGTGGTGCGTGCTTGCATGTGCGTGCGTGTGCTTGTTTGTACAGTGGTTGGTGAAGGAATCATGCAGATGATCAGAAAATCATTATTAGGAAATATCATTATGTGTATGTGTGTGTGTATTTACTGCTCATGTTGAGGACTTGCTTTCTCAGCAGGAGCCGTTTCCTCATGCAGAACTGGAAAACTAGATATGCAGGCAAACAAAACACTGCACAAACTACACACACACACAATCTGACTTTTCAGTGTGTGTGTGTGTGTGTGTGTGTGTGTGTGTGTGTGTGTGTGTGTGTGTGTGTGTGTGTGTGTGTGTGTGTGTGTGTGTGTGTGTGTGTGTGTGTGTGTGTGTGTGTGTGTGTGTGTGTGTGTGTGTGAGGATCTCACGCTGAGGGTCTGCGGATGGGTATTTACTGGGGGCTGACCGGTTTGGGCTACTTTGACACCTCTCAACTCGTAAATGACCTCCCTACCCCCCTCAGCAAGGAACAATGGGAAGACCTGGGAATAGGCTGGGGATGGGCTCTGATTCCCTGAACCCCCCCTTGGGGGTATAATGCCTTCCCCAGCTTGATCTACCAAGCTGATTTATACAGTAGTTATGTGTTTTATGAATAAGAAACGCTACATCTTTGACAGATCATTTAGATACAGGACATCAGCTTTTTTTTATATTTCCCTTATTATTCTTTTGTCATTGCAAATTATCTTTATTTTGTATAATTTGCAAATACATTTATGGAAGAAAAGCTAAGGTATCTCTGTGCGTGGTTTTATCTGTCCATGACCAACAGAATTACACAGGTTAAAACATATGTAGAGAGAAAATCATTTCCATAATCATTTCCATAATTTTCCCAACCTGCTTTTGAGGATATGAAGTGTGTGTCCCCCCTCTCTCTGAGACACAGGGATATTTTAACTCCTGGTGGGGCCTGGAGATGGATCAGGTAGATTGATTTCACACACACAGAATAGGAGGAAAGATACAGTGTGTGTGTGTGTGTGTGTGTGTGTGTGTGTGTGTGTGTGTGTGTGTGTGTGTGTGTGTGTGTGTGTGTGTGTGTGTGTGTGTGTGTGTGTGTGTGTGTGTGTGTGTGTGTGTGTGTGTGTGTGTGTGTGTGTGTGTGAGAGAGAGAACAGAGAAATGCAGAGCGAAGAAGTAAGATACAACCTGATTATGTCTGTAATACATGAAACGTGTTCTAATAAATGACGGTCTCTTATGTAAACCCTTTGCGTATGGAGTGCAGACAAGCAGTAATTCATTGTTCAAAGGTTAAAATTGCCATGGACAATTATATAATTTAATTTTCTTAAGTGCTATTAGCATATATATTTAGTTACATATTCAGTGCTTGGGACTCAAGAATAGACTATAATGTGACAAGGAATCAAGATCAATTTATTTACTATAGAGAATAAGAGAGAGAAAGCAGACAGCTAGACAGCTAGACATAGACAGTAATTACGAGAGATGGAGAGAGATGGAGAGAGAGGTAGAGAGATGGAGAGAGAGGTAAAGAGATGGAGAGAGAGGTAGAGAGAGGTAGAGAGGTAGAGAGATGTAGAGAGAGGTAGAGAGAGGTAGCGAGATGTAGAGAGAGGTGTAGAGAGAGAGAGAGGTAGAGAGAGGTAGAGAGATGGAGAGAGAGGTAGAGAGATGGAGAGAGAGGTAGAGAGATGGAGAGAGAGGTAGAGAGATGGAGAGAGAATGGGGAAAAGGGAGAGAAGGAAAGAGAGAGAGAAATAGATTGGAGCTTATTTATTTTCACATTGGACTTTAACCATCATTACAACACTGTATATATACATAATGACATTTGTAATGTCTTTATTCTTTTGAAAAACTTCTGTGAGTGGAATGTTTACTGTTAATTTTTGTTTATTTCACTTTTGTATATTATCTATCTCACTTGCGTTGGCAATGTTAACATATGTTTCCCATACCAATAAAGCCCCTTGAATTGAATTGATAGAAATATGGGGAAACAGAGGTAGAGAGAGGTAGAGAGATACAGGTAGAGGTTGAGGGAAGTAGAGAGAGGTACAGGTAGAGAGAGGTAAAAGTAGAGAGAGGTAGAGGGAGGAAGAGAGAGGTAGAGGTAGAGAGAGGTACAGGTAGAGGGAGGTAAAATTAGAGAGAGGAAGAGGGAGGTAAAAGTAGAGAGAGGAAGGAGGTAAAATTAGAGAGAGGAAGAGGGAGGTAAAAGTAGAGAGAGGAAGGAGGTAAAAGTAGAGAGATGAAGAGGGAGGTAAAAGTAGAGAGAGGAAGAGGGAGGTAAAAGTAGAGAGAGGTAGAGGGAGGTAAAAGTAGAGAGAGGTAGAGGGAGGTAAAAGTAGAGAGAGGTAGAGGGAGGTAAAAGTAGAGAGAGGAAGAGGGAGGTAAAAGTAGAGAGAGGTAGAGGAAGGTAGAGAGTGGTAAAGTTAGATGGGGGTAGGTAGATGTACAGAGAGGTAGAATTGAGAGAGGTAGAGAGTGGTAGAGAGTGGTAGAGAGAGGTAGAGGAAGAGAGAGGTAGAAGAAGGTAGAGGAAGGTAGAAGGTAGTGGTAGGCATAGAGGTAGACGTAAAGAGGGGTAGAGAGTGGTAGAGGAAGGTATATAGTGTTAGATGTAGAGGTAAAGAGATGGAGAGGGAAGTAGAGAGGTGGAGGGAGGAAGAAGTAGAGAGCGGTAGTAGAGAGGTAGAGAGGTAGAAGTACAGAGAGAGCTAGAGGTAGAGGTAGAGAGATGGTGAGGTAGGGAGAAGTAGAGAGAGGTTGAGGTAGAGAGAGGTATAGGTAGAGAGAGGCAGAAGTTGAGGGAGGTAGAAGGAGAGAGGTAGAGGAAGGTAGAGAGAGGCAGAAATACAGAGATGTATAGAGAGATAGAGGGAGGTAGAGATAGGTAGAAGTACAGAGAGGTAGAAGTAGAGAGAGATGGAGGCAGAGATAGGTAGAGGTGGAGAGAGGTCGATGTAAAGAGATGTAGGGAGAGGTAAAGAGAGGTATAGAAAAGTAGAAGTAGAGAGGTAGAGGAAGGTCGAGAGAGGAAGAGAGGTAGAGGAAGGTAGAGGAAGGTAGAAGTACAGAGAGGTAGAGAGAGAGGTATAGTTAGTTAAAAGTGGAGAGAGGTCGATGTAAAGAGATGTAGGGAGAGGTAAAGAGAGGTGTAGAGAAGTAGAAGTAGAGAGAGGTAAAGGAAGGTAGAATGGTAGAGGGAGGTAAAGAGTGGTAGAGGTAAATAGTGTTCGAGGTAGAGAGTGGTAGAAATACAGAGATGTAGCGGTAGAGAGAAGTGGAGGTAAAGAGAGGTAAAGAGAGGTAGAGAGAGGTAGACGGAGGTAGGTAGATGTACAGAGAGGTAGAGGGATGTAGAGAAGATGAGGTAGAGGAAGGTACAAGTAGAGAGAGGTAGAGGTACATAGAGGTAGAGAGGTAGAGAGTGGTAGAAATATAGAAAGGTAGAGGGAGGTAGAAGTAGAGAGAGGTAGAGGTACAGAGAGAAAGAGAGAGGTTGAGAGAAGTACAGAAAGGTAGAGAGAGGTAGAGGTAGAGAGAGGTAGAAGTACAGAGAGGTAGAGGTACAGAGAGAAAGAGAGAGGTTGAGAGAAGTACAGAAAGTTAGAGAGAGGTAGAAGTAGAGAGAGGTAGAAGTAGAGAGAGGTAGAGGTACAGAGAGAAAGAGAGAGGTTGAGAAAAGTACAGAAAGGTAGAGAGAGGCAGAAGTACAGAGAGAAAGAGAGAGGTTGAGAGAAGTACAGAAAGGTAGAGAGAGGTAGAGGTAGAGAGCGGTAAAGGTTTAGAGACAGAGGGAGGTAGAAGTTTAGAGAGGTGGGTAGAGTGGGCTATAGGTAGAGAGACGTAGAAGTACATAGAGGTAGAGATACCTTTTTGTAGATACTTTTGTACCTGTTTCCTCCAGCATCTTCACAAGGTCCTTTGCTGTTGTTCTGGGATTGATTTGCACTTTTTGCACCAAAGTACGTTCATCTCTAGGAGACAGAAGATGTCTCCTTCCTGAGCGGTATGACGTCTGCGTGGTCCCATGGTGTTTATACTTGCGTACTATTGTCTGTACAGATGAATGTGGTACTCTCAGGCGTTTGGAAATTGCTCCCAAGGATGAACCAGACTTGTGGAGGTCTACAATTTTTTTCTGAGGTCTTGGCTGATTTATTTTCTTTTTCCCATGATGTCAAGCAAAGAGGCACCGAGTTTGAAGGTAGGCCTTGAAATACATCCACAGGTACACCTCCAATTGACTCAAATGGTGTCAATTAGCCTATCAGAAGCTTCTAAAGCCATGACATAATTTCCTGGAATTTTCCAAGCTGTTTAAAGACAGTCAACTTAGTGTATGTAAACTTCTGACCCACTGGAATTGTGATACAGTGAATTATAAGTGAAATAATCTGTCTGTAAACAATTGTTGGGAAAAGGACTTGTGTCATGCACAATGTAGATGTCCTAACCGACTTGCCCAAACTATAGTTTGTTTACAAGACATTTGTGTAGTGGTTGAAAAACAAGTTTTAATGACTCCAACCTAAGTGTATGTAAATTTCCAACTTCCACTGTAGGTAGAGAGAGGTAGAGGGAGGTAGAAATAGAGAGAGGTAGAGAGAGGTAGAGGGAGGTAGAAATAGAGAGAGATAGAGGGAGGTAGAAGTAGATAGAGTTTGAGGTAGAGATAGGCAGAGGTCAAAGTAAGGAGAGGTAAAGAGAGGTAGAGAGAGGTAGAGACAGGTAGAGGTAGGAGGTAGAGGGACGTAGTTGAGAGAGGTAGAAGTACAAAGAGGATGAGAGAGGTAAAGGTAGAGAAAGGTAGAGGTAGATGAGGTGGGGAGAAGTAGAGAGAGGTAGAAGTAGAGAGAGAGTGAGTTAGAGGTACGTAGAGGTAGAGAGAGGTATAGGTAGAGAGAGAGGTAGAGGTAGAGAGAGGAAGAAGTACACAGAGAGGTAGAGGTAGGGTGATATTGGTAGAGGTAGAGAGTGGTAGAGGAAGGTAGAGGTAGGTAGAGGTAGAGACAGGTAGAGGTATAGAGAGGTAAAGGTAGAAAGAGGTAGAGGGAGGTAGAGAGAGGTAAAGGTAGAAGTACAGAGAGGTAGAAGTACAGAGAAATAAAGGTAGAGATAGGTAGATGTACAGAGAGGTTGAAGTAAAGAGTGGTGGAGGTAGAGAGAGGTAAAAGAGAGGTAAAGGTAGAGAGAGGGAGAGGTAAAGAGAGAGAGAGGTATGGAGAGGTAAAGAGAGAGAGGTAGAGGAAGGTAAAGAGATGTAGAGAGAGGGAGAGGTAAAGAGAGGTAGAGGAAAGTAGAGAGAGGTAGATTTAGGTAGAGGTATAGGTAAAGTGACAGGTAGAGGGAGGTAGAAATACAGAGAAGGAGAGGTAGAAGTAGAGCGTGGTAGAGAGAGGTAGAAGTACAGAGAGATAGAGGTATAGAGAGGTAGAGAGAGTTCAAAGTGCAGAGAGATAGAGGTATAGAGAGGTAGAGGTAGAAGTAGAGAGAGCTAGAGGTAGAGGTCAAAGAAAAGAGTCAAGGAGAGGTAAAGCGAGGTAGAAGTAGGGGTAGAGCGAGGTGGAGGGAGGTACAGATAGAGGTAGAAGTACAGAGAGGTAGAAGAGAGAGATAGACGTAGAGAGAGGTCGAAGTTAAGAGAGGTAGAGAGAGAGTTTACTGTAAATTTTTATTGTTTATTTCACTTTATATATTATCTACCTCACTTGCTTTGGCAATGTTAACACATGTTTCCCATGCCAATAAAGCCCTTGAATTGAATTGAGAGAGGTAGAAAGAGGTAGAGGAAGGTAAGGAAAAGTAGACGTAGAGGTTGATGGATGTAGAGAGATGTCGTGACGTTGTATTAGTTAATGGGACGACTGTTGCTCATCGAATGATTACAAGTTTCTAATTATGTGATTAACTGAATCGAGCAATTATTAACTCATTAACCTGGGGCACCATGGGAAAATGAGTTTTTATTGAGTTTCTATTTCTCAAATTAACTCAAAGAATATCAGAATATCGATTTTACAACAGCCGCTAATTAACCAGTTGCCTCTAACAATCTCGTCCTGAACATGGTAGAGCCCATGAATCTGCACGGACCCGGGTCTCACCAATGAGTTCGTACCACACCAATCTTAGTTGAATATTTATTTACAAAAAGCTAAAATGATGATAAAAGATACACATAGACAAAACACATTATAGGCTATTGATTAGAACGTAGTATAACAGGCCAACTGTCACGTAATCTCAAGGTGGGTGGAATCAGGCGCAGAGACCAGGTTAAGTGATTCCACAGTTTAATTCTCCGGCAATCAAAACAACACGGTCAACCCAACATACAGGGTGAATAATCCAACACAGGATCAAAAATAGACCAGAGAAATAACACACGTACTCCACCAAAATACATGAAATACAAACAATCCCGCACAAAACAAGGGCGGGACAACCTAATACATATAAGGACGTTAATTAAACTAAAATACACACAGGTGAAACTAATAAGACAAAACCAACAGACAAACGAAAAAGGGATCGGTGGTGGCTAGTAGGACGGCGACGACGACCGCCGAGCACCGCCCGAACAGGCAGGAGAGCCAACTTCGGCGGAAGTCGTGACAGTACCCCCCCCACCCCCCCCGACGCGCCGCCCCCCGCTGCGCGCCGCCACCGTCCTCGAGGACGACGAGGTGCTGGGCGATCAGGGTGGAGGCGGTGGAAATCTCTCAGGAGAGAAGGGTCCAAAATGTCCCCCACCGGAACCCAGCATCTCTCCTCCGGACCGTACCCCTCCCAGTCCACGAGGTACTGTAGGCCCCCCACCCGGCGTCTCGAATCCAGAATGCTCCGAACTGTGTACGCCGGGGACCCCTCGATGTCCAGAGGGGGCAGAGGGACCTCAGGCATCTCACCTTCTTGCAGGGGTCCAGCCACCACCGGCCTGGGGAGAGACACATGAAACGAGGGGTTAATACGGTAATACCTAGGAAGTTGCAACCTGTAACACACCTAGTTTATTCTCCTCAGGACTTTGAACGGCCCCACACACTGCGGACCCAGCTTCCGACAGAGCAGATGGAAGGACAGGTTTCGGGTCGAGAGCCAGATCCCGTAGTGAGTCCTGAACGGCTTCCCACGTGTCTTTGGAGCGCTGTACCCATTCCTCCACCGCAGGAGCCTCGGTCTGGCTCTGATGCCATGGGGCCAGAACCGGCTGGTAACCTAACACACACTCAAAAGGGGACAAGTTAGTTGAGGAGTGGCGTAGGGAGTTCTGAGCCAGTTCAGCCCAGGGAACATACCTTGCCCACTCACCAGGCCGGTCCCGGCAATAGGACCGCAGAAAGCTGCCCATCTCCTGGTTTACGCGCTCCACCTGCCCATTACTCTCGGGTGAAAACCTGAGGTTAAGCTGACCGAGACCCCCAGTCTCTCCATAAACGCCCTCCACACTCTGGACGTGAATTGGGGACCCCGATCAGAAACGATGTCCTCAGGCACCCCATAGTGCCGGAAGACATGGGTAAACAAGGCCTCCGCAGTCTGCAGGGCCGTAGGGAGACCGGGCAACGGGATGAGACGACAGGACTTAGAAAACCGATCCACAACGACCAGGATCGTAGTACTTCCCTGGGACGGGGGAAGGTCGGTAAGAAAATCCAACGATAAATGTGTCCACGGCCGTTGTGGAACGGGGAGGGGTTGTAATTTCCCTCTAGGCAGGTGCCGAGGAGCCTTGCTCTGAGCACACACTGAGCAGGAGGAGACATAAAATCTCACGTCATTAGCCAGCGTGGGCCACCAGTATCTCCCTCTCAGACTCCGCACTGTCCTCTCGATGCCAGGATGACCCGAGGAGGGGAGAGTATGAGCCCACCGGATCAGCTTGTCCCGGACCCCCCTCGGCACGTACTGAGTCCCCACAGGACAGTTGAGGGGGGCCGGCTCTGACCGTGAGGCCTCCTCTATCTCCGCGTCCACCTCCCATACCACCGGTGCCACGAGACATGACGGTGAAATGATGGGAGTTGGCTCAACGGACCGCTCCTCGGTATCATAGAGGCGGGACAGCGCGTCGGCTTTGGTGTTTTGGGAGCCTGGCCGGTATCAGAGGGTAAACTGGAACCTGGTAAAAAACATGGCCCATCTAGCCTGATGTGGATTTAGTCTCTTCGCTGCCCGGATATACTCGAGATTACGATGGTCAGTCCAGATGAGAAAAGGGTGTTTAGCCCCCTCAAGCCAATGTCTCCACACCTTCAGAGCCTTGACTACAGCTAACAACTCCCGGTCCCCCACATCATAGTTTCGCTCCGCTGGGCTGAGCTTGCTCGAAAAGAAAGCACACGGGCGAAGCTTGGGTGGCACGCCCGAGCGTTGGGACAGCACGGCTCTGACCCCAGCCTCGGACGCATCCACCTCCACTATGAACGCTAAGAGGGGTCCGGATGCGCCAACATGGGCGCATTGTCACGTTTCTTCAAAATCGAACCCAGAAGCAGACCAGGACAAGGAGAGTAGGAAGAAGGTGAGTATTTATTTACAAGTGAATGTGAGTGGGTAGATATATCCAGGTGGCGTAGCGGGCAGCGGTGGTGAGTTGATGGGAGTAAATAGGTGGATCCAATGGGGAAGCGGAATCCTCCGACGACCAGGCGGGACTGGGGTAAATGATCCGGGTGAGTAACTGAAGACAGAACAAACGGCGGTAAGTACAAAGCAAGACGTACAAAACAACAAAACAAATTCTATCCAACTTGAGGCTGATACTATGGCACAACATACTGTTCATGGCTAACGATCCGGCAGGGAATGGTTGTCAGGTCCGGGCTTATGAAGAGGAGAGATGATGATCAGGACCAGGTGTGCAGATAGCTGATGGGATACAGGTGCGGGTAATCAGAACTCCCAACTGGCTACATTGCCCGGCAACCAGACAGGGTGCGTTCCAGGACGCCGGAAAAAACACTCCAGGACAGAACACTGGCAAAAAAACAGACTCAGGAAACGGGATTCATGACACGCATTGGTGAACAGCTCCTTCAAACGACTGAAGGCTCTGCCCGCCTCTGCTGACCAGCGCAAGCGCACCGGTCCTCCCTTCAGCAGTGAGGTGATGGGAGCAGCCACCTGACCAAATCCCCGGATAAACCTCCGGTAGTAATTGGCATACCCTAAAAACCGCTGCACCTCTTTCACCGTGGTCGGAGGTGGCCAATTACGCACGGCTGTAACACGGTCATCCTCCATCACCACCCCGGAGGTGGAAATACGATATCCCAGGAAGGAAACGGACTGTTTGAAAAACTCACATTTCTCCGCCTTGCAATACAGGTCATGCTCCAGCAGTCGCCCAAGTACCTTACGCACCAGAGACACATGCGGTAGAGAGGGGTAGAAGTACAGAGAGGTAGAAGTACAGAGAGGTAGAAGGAGGTAGAGGGATGTAGTGGGAGGTAGAGAGAGGTAGAAGTACGGAGAGGTAGAGGGGGGTAGAGGGATGTAGTGGGAGGTAGAGAGAGGTAGAAGTGCAGAGAGGTAGAAGTACAGAGAGGTAGAGATAGGTAGAGAGTGGTAGAAGTACAGGGAGATAGAGGTAGGTATAGGTAGAAGTAAAGATGGGTAGGGAGAGGTAAAGAAAGGTAGAGGAGGTAGATAGAGGTAGGGAGAACGTGAAGTAGAGGGGTATAGAGTAGAGGAAGGTAGAAAGAGGTAAAGAGAGGTAGAGGAAGAGAGAGGTAGAGAGAGAGTATACTGCCTCTGATCTGGAGGACTCATTAAACATAGAATATCCCTGGTCATCCCCTATACTGCCTCTGATCTGGAGGACTCATTAAACATAGAACATCCCTGGTCATCCCGTATACTGCCTCTGATCTGGAGGACTCATTAAACATAGAATATCCCTGGTCATCACGTATACTGCCTCTGATTTGGAGGACTCATTAAACATAGAATATCCCTGGTCATCACGTATACTGCCTCTGATCTGGAGGACTCATTAAACATAGAATAGCCCTGGTCATCACGTATACTGCCTCTGATCTGGAGGACTCATTAAACATAGAATATCCCTGGTCATCCCGTATACTGCCTCTGCTCTGGAGGACTCATTAAACATAGAATATCCCTGGTCATCCCGTATACTGCCTCTGATCTGGAGGACTCATTAAACATAGAATATCCCTGGTCATCCCGTATACCCCCTCTGATCTGGAGGACTCAATAAACATAGAATATCCCTGGTCATCCCGTATTCTGCCTCTGATCTGGAGGACTCATTAAACATAGAATATCCCTGGTCATCACGTATACTCCCTCTGATCTGGAGGACTCAATAAACATAGAATATCCTTGGTCATCCCGTATACTGCCTCTGATCTGGAGGACTCATTACCACACATGCTCCGTTTGTTATTGATGTCCGAGTGTTGGAGTGTGCCCCTGGCTATCCATAAATACATCAAAAAACTAGATAAGAAATGATTAATACTGTTACTTTTGATACTTAAGTATATTTATCAATTACATTTACTTTCAATATTCAAGTATTTTTAAAACCAAATACTTTTAGACTTTTACTTAAGTATTATTTTACTGGGTGACTTTCACTTGAGTAATTTTCTATTAAGTTATCTTTACTTTTACTCAAGTATGACAATTGGGTACTTATTCCACCCGGGAGGGCTTGGCCTGTTTGTCCACTTGTCCTACAGACAAGGAGATGACTGAGGTCTAAAGACAAGTCTAGGTCCAAAAGGCTCTTGAACAGCTTCTACCCCCAAGCCATAAGACTGCTGAACAATTCATCAAATGGCCACCTATTTACAATGACACCCCCCCCCCCCCTCCCCCCCTCCCCTCTGCTCACAGTTTATTATCAGTGCATAGTCACTTCACCCCTACCTACATGTATAAATTACCTCAACTAACCTGTACCCCCACACATTGACTCAGTACCGGTATTCCCTGTATATAGCCTCGTTATTGTTATTTTAAAACTATTTATTATAATTTTATTTTTTACTTTATTTTATTTAGTAAATCTTTTCTTAATATTTAGTAAATCTTTTCTTAACTCTATATCTTGAACTGTATTGTTGGTTAAGGGCTTATAAGTCAGCATTGCATTGCTGGTTAAGGGCTTATAAGTCAGCATTTCACTGTTGTATTTGGTTCATGTGACAAAATTTGATTTGAAAATGTTGTGTTGTATGATGCAGGAAACGACTTTACAAAATACAATTCATTATTATTCACATGGCATTATTACAGAGAATCAGACAAATTATGCTACCCTCTGCCTATTGGCTACTTATTCAAGACAGCTTATTCAAGACAGTCTCAAAATACAACACTGTCCCTTTAAGACATAAAACAAGCTCTTTACCTGGCTGGCTTTTTAAAGATGTCTAGAAATGTACATGTTTTGTGTTCTTGTAGGTCACAACCACTCCCCCATTGTTGACTACAAATGTTCTTTAACTGGGCTAATAACTCACTAACTACCAAAGGATAGGAACAACATGTGCACACGTGGCTACATGTAGCTCTCACTTTGATCTCAAAACAAGTGCATCTACTCACAACCGCTAATGCTGTAAACACAGTCCAGTTTAAAGTAAATGGCACAGATCCACATAGGGCAATAGTCTATTTGCATATAGGCCTACTGCAGCTCTGATTGGTTATGATACACCGGTCTGTGTAGAGTACTGGCCTGAGTCGTGCCTGTCAGTGCAATAGAATCCTACTCCAATGCGCTCTGCCTACTAGAAAATCTCTTGCACAGTTAGTTTTCCATACTAATTCTCGCATAGTTCATTTTGTTTCAGTATGTTACATTGAAAGTGGCTAATATTGCGTTGATTCGAGCACAATTCCTACAATAAAGCGAAATGTTGATAGTGTTAGCTCAAGGGGAAAACCCAAAAAGTTCAGTGAAGTTCAATCTCGTGCTTCTCTGCGTGGGCTGACATTTCCTCTGTGAGGCAGTCGGAGGGAGCTACGAGCAGCCTAGAGGGAACAGTGGTTCAGAGGGCAGGGTCATGTTGTTTAGGATGATCTTGTCACGTCCCGTCTCTCTAGGACAAGAAGGAGCTGGAGTTCTAAGGAGTACCTGGGGAGACGGGCTGGTGTGTGGATGTGTGTGTGTCTACACTACAGCGGGGCCATAGAAGGGCCAGGTCCGTCAGGCACATGCCATTACTCACTCCCTGCATCACAATTAGTGCAAATGGGACATTACAGGGAAATTATCATCAATATGATATTAAGAGACGCTCCCTAAACCAATCAGGGGAAAAGTGCTTATTCCTCTGTGTCTACAGATAACGAGAGCATAGAGTCGGGTAAAGGAGTGGAGGGGGGGACATGGAGAAGAAGGAGGGAGGGGTGGGGTGGATAAACAAGGAGGTTGAAGTGGGGTAGGGGAGAGAGAGAGAGAGAGAAAGAGATGGACAGACAAAATTGGACATTATGTCCTGAGTACATGAGGAAATGCCTTGAAAACCAGCCACTAGGGGCAACAGTGAGGGCTATTACCATTACGTAGGCTTCGGTTTTGCTAGAGTGTTGTGGACAGGGGTGGTGGATGGGCATAATCCAATGACACTGGATCAGAAGGTTGGGATAGGGTTAAAACCTCAAGTAAAAAAACAGTGTCTACAACTGGGATTGAACTCACAACCTTCTGACCCAGAGTCATGGGATTTTGGTTTAAACATTAAGTTTAAACCACGTAATCCAATGACTCCGGATCAAAAGGTTGTGTTTGATCTCAGTCGTGGACACTTGTTTTTCTTTTTTCTTTTAACCCTATCCCAACCCTTAACCCTTACCTAAACCATTCATAATGAGTGACTAAACTTAACCCTTACCTAAACCATTCATAATGAGTGACTAAACTTAACCCTTACCTAAACCATTCATAATGAGTGACTAAACTTAACCCTTACCTAAACCATTCATAATGAGTGACTAAACTTAACCCTTACCTAAACTATTCATAATGAGTGACTAAACTTAACCCGTAACTTTGAAATTTGACGTTTGGAGAAAAGGAACGATACAGAGCAACAGGAGCAACGTTTGGAGAAAAGGAACGATACAGAGCAACAGGAGCAACGTTTGGAGAAAAGGAACGATACAGAGCAACAGGAGCAACGTTTGGAGAAAAGGAATGATACAGAGCAACAGGAGCAACGTTTGGAGAACTTGGATGAATGTCTGACTCTGCAGTGAGACTGTGAGACCTTGTTGAACTTGTAATAGGTGTGTTACTGAGTTGGCTCAGTCTTTACTCATTGTATTTAATCATGTAGTGTAATTAAGCTATAGATCTATACCCCTTTGCCCTCAGAACAGCCTCAGTTCATCTGGGCATGGACTCTACAAGGTGTTGAAAGAATTCTACAGGGATGCTGGCCCATGTTGACTTCAATTCTTCCCACAATTGTGTCAAGTTGGCTGGATGTCCTTTGGGTGGTGGACTGTTCTTGATACACACAGGAAACTGTAGAGTGTGAAAAACCCAGCAGCGTTGCAGTTCTTGACACACTCAAACCGGTGCTCCTGGCACCTACATACCCCGTTCAATGTCACATAAATCTTTTGTCTTTCCCATTCACCCTCTGAATGACACACATACACAATCCATGTCTCAGTTGTCTCAAGGCTTAAAAATCCTTTAACCCGTCTCCTCCTCTTCATCTACACTGACGTCAATAAGGGATCGTAGCTTTCACCTGGTCAGTCTATGCCATGGAAAGAGCAGATGTTCCTAATGTTTTGTACACTCAGTGTATATTTCGAATAGCCTCATGTTAGTTCTATTGGAAAAAAAATCCTAGAATAACTGAGACAGAAAGTGTGGTCCATTTGGTTAATGGGAATCGGGCTATCTCAGCCAATAACACTAGCCGTATATCTCACTTCATTTGGCTAGTGTCGCGTCAGCAACATAACCAGGGGAAATAATAATGTGTAGCTATCTACATATGGAGAAGTAATGAACGAGAGAGGGATAGAGGGAGGTCTGGGGAGGGAGGGATGGATGGAGGGGGAGGGAGGGATAGAGGGAGAAAGGGGGGAAAGGGAGGGAGGGAGGAAGGGGGAGAGATGTAGGGAGGAAGGAAGGTGGAGGGAGGAACTGTGAGGAAGGGATGGAGGGGGGAGAGAGGGAGGGAGGAAGGAAGAGGGAGGGAGGATGGAAGGGGAAGCGATGGAGGGAGGGAGGGAGGAAGAGGGATGGGGCGAGGGATAGAGGGAGGAAGGGGGAAAGGGAGGGATGGAGGGAGAGATGGAAGGGGGAAAGGGAGAGATGGAGGGAGGGAGGAAGGGGCAGAGATGGTGGGAGGGATAGAGGGAGGAAGGGGGAAAGGGAGAGATGGAGGGAGAGATGGAAGGGGGAAAGGGAGAGATGGATGGAGGGGGGAGAGAGGGAGGGAGGAAGGAAGAGGGAGGGAGGAAGGAAGGGGAAGGGATGGAGGGAGGGAGGGAGGGAGGAAGCGGGATGGAGGGAGGGATAGAGGGAGGAAGGGGGAAAGGGAGGGATGGAGGGAGGGAGAGATGGAAGGGGGAAAGGGAGAGATGGAGGGAGGGAGGAAGGGGCAGAGATGGTGGGAGGGATAGAGGGAGGAAGGGGGAAAGGGAGAGATGGAGGGAGAGATGGAAGGGGGAAAGGGAGAGATGGAGGGAGGGAGGAAGGGGGAGAGGTGGAGGGAGGGATAGAGGGAGGAAGGGGGAGAGGTGGAGGGAGGGATAGAGGGAGGAAGGGGGAAAGGGAGAGATGGAGGGAGAGATGGAAGGGGGAAAGGGAGAGATGGAGGGAGGGAGGAAGGGGGAGAGGTGGAGGGAGGGATAGAGGGAGGAAGGGGGAAAGGGAGAGATGGAGGGAGAGATGGAAGGAGGAAAGGGAGAGATGGAGGGAGGAAGGGGGAGAGATGGAGGGAGGGATAGAGGGAGGAAGGGGGAAAGGGAGAGATGGAGGGAGAGATGGAAGGAGGAAAGGGAGAGATGGAGGGAGGGAGGAAGGGGGAGAGGTGGAGGGAGGGATAGAGGGAGGAAGGGGGAAAGGGAGAGATGGAGGGAGAGATGGAAGGGGGAAAGGGAGAGATGGAGGGAGGGAGGGAGGAAGGGGGAGAGATGGCGGGAGGGAGGAAGGGGGAGAGATGGAGGGAGGGAGGAAGAGGGAGAGATGGAGGGAGGGAGGAAGAGGGAGAGATGGAGGGAGGGAGGAAGGGGGAGAGATGGAGGGAGGGAGGAAGAGGGAGAGATGGAGGGAGGGAGGAAGGGGGAGAGATGGAGGGAGGGAGGAAGGGGGAGAGATGGAGGGAGGGATAGAGGGAGAGATGGAGGGAGGGAGGAAGGGGGAGAGATGGCGGGAGGGAGGAAGGGGGAGAGATGGAGGGAGGGAGGAAGAGGGAGAGATGGAGGGAGGGAGGAAGGGGGAGAGATGGAGGGAGGGAGGAAGGGGGAGAGATGGAGGGAGGGAGGAAGGGGGAGAGATGGAGGGAGGGAGGAAGGGGGAGAGATGGAGGGAGGGATAGAGGGAGGAAGGGGAAAAGGGAGGGAGAGTGTAATTGATATCATTATATTGTGGTATATTTCCCATTCTTTCCTTGTGTTTTTTTTTGTTCTTAAATAATCTATTCCTTTTAAATTTCATATGCTGCCTTCACAGCATGTTGAAGCAGTCTATCTGGTCAGTGTTTTTAGTTTAGTTTGATGTGACTCCCAGGCTGTAGTTGCTGTGTATTTAATCATATCAATTAGTGTGATTGGTATTGGACATTTGCTAGCGCTGTGTCAACATGGTGATTGACGGGAGAGAGAGAGAGAGAGAGAGAGAGAGGTTTTGGAGTTAGACAGTAACACTGAATTGCAGCTCTATTTCATCAGACCTCAGTGAGTAATATGTAGGCCTAGGTGACCTCATCTTGTCCAATAGTAGGGCCTACTGACAGCAAACGTTCATTCATGCCTCGACAAGACACACCTGAATGGCCTCCCAGTACCCCCAGTTTTGGCAGCTGTTTTGAGGGTTCAGCTGCGCCCAGGCTGTATTTGATCTGTCATAATGATTGTCTTTAATATCAACACATGCGGGTGAGCTGGGATTACAATGATCAATAGGAAATGTTGTTTGGATTTGGTGTTTGTAGGTAGGTAGACCACTGTGTGTCTTGAAAGACTTGTCAAAATCCCAGTTGTGCGTGTGTAAGAGAGAGAATGTGAGTGTGCGTGTGTGATGGTATAGGTGCAGTGGCTGGGCCTGCTGCCTGCCGCTACACAGCTCATTTCACAGCTGTGTAGGATTAGGTGGTGGAGTGCGGTGGGCTAAGCTGCCTCTTTTATCTCATTCAAACATGTTGCTAATTCAGCACTGGGCGGCTGCATGCCGCGGGAGTCTGCCTGACTTCCTTAGAGCGCGCACACACACACGCACACACACACACACACTGCTTTAGTAGCCCTAGCCGACCGCTAAGCGCTGTATCATTCTCCCCGGTGTGAATAAACCGCTAGTCCTAATCCCCAATCAGCCACCGTGACACGGATTATCACCCGAGACACGTGCTGCGACCCGGGAGAGAGGGGGGAGGGGGAGGGGGCGAAAGAGGTGTTTGCGAGAAAGGGGGGAGAGGTAGAGAGTGGAGGGTGTCAGGGAGAGTAAAACATGAATTCAGGCTGAACCACTCTGACTCATTGACAATTAATTCAGGAGAAGTTGCCTCACAAAAGACATATTACAAGACTATAAAAAAGGACTACACACTTGTCAAAGTATAAAGTGTTTAATTGTGTTAATGAATTAATTCAGTATTCTGTGTGTGTGTTTAAGCGAGTGTGTTCCATATTGAATTCTTCCCCCAGAGGGGAACACACACACACAGAGCCTTAGGGGCTCCGAGTCTCAAACAGAACCCCCGAGATCAAACAGAACCCCTGAGATCACAAGCCTTTCTTCCTGTGTTAACCCCTCATACCTCTCCTACAGTACATGCCCCCTGGTACAGCCTACAGCAAGAGGCTCTCCCTCCCTCCCTCCATGTGTGTGTTTACTCCTGAGTTAATTCAGTACTAATTGGTGTAACATGGTGTAAAGCTCAGGGAAATACAGCTAACAGCCAAGTCCTCCCACAGGGCCTTGTGGGTAAAAATATGTCACAACCACTCAACCTCAACCGTGGCCTAAGAAAACAAACAGCAGGCTGTACTGTACATATGTTATTATTAAACTGAAAAAAAATATCAGACTTTTAATGTACATATTTTGTTTTGTATCACATTGGCTGTCTTCATGGGCTTGTGTAAAATCCCCAGAAAACAGGATGAGTCCCAGCATATCAAGGCACAAGGTGAGACCCAGATGCAGACAGGAGGCAAATGGTTGGAGTCTTACAATGTTTATTCATCTAAAGGGGTAGGAGAGAGACTGGTCGTGGACAGGCAAAAGGTCAAAACCAGATCCGAGTCCAGGAGGTACAGAGTGGCAGACAGGCTTGTGGTCAAGGCAGGCAGAATAGTCAGGCAGGAGGGTACAGAGTGGCAGACAGGCTTGTGGTCAAGGCAGGCAGAATAGTCAGGCAGGCGGGTACAGAGTCCAGGAGGTACAGAGTGGCAGACAGGCTTGTGGTCAAGGCAGGCAAATAGTCAGGCAGGAGGGTACAGAGTCTAGGAGGTACAGAGTGGCAGACAGGCTTGTGGTCAAGGGAGGCAGAATGGCCAGGCAGGTGGGTACAGAGTCCAGAAACAGGCAATGTTCAAAACCGGGAGGATTAGAAAAAGGAGAATAGCAAAAGGAGTACAGGAAAAACACGCTGGTTGACTTGACTAAATATACAAGACGAACTGGCACAGAGAGACAGGAAACACAGGGATAAATACACTGGTACAGAGAGACAGGAAACACAGGGATAAATACACTGGTACAGAGAGACAGGAAACACAGGGATAAATACACTGGCACAGAGAGACAGGAAACACAGGGATAAATACACTGGCACAGAGAGACAGGAAACACAGGGATAAATACACTGGGGAAAACACTGGGGTGGAGATAATAACGAGGACAGGTGAAACAGATCAGGGTGTTACACAGTGTGTATTGCTTTATTAAACATGAATTCAATACCCAATTTTATGAATCTCTAAGTCTACATTTTGGTAGTTAAAAAAGGTTGATTGCTAAATAGAAGATTACTCTGGCGATGCTTGTTTTATGATAATAACATCTTCATGTTTAGTTAAAACAAACCAGCTGAAAAACTGAAATAAGCAGATCTCAATATCAAATCATTTCTGGGTAACAATTAAGTACCTTACTGTTATTGTTTTTAATTAAAATGGTCAAAAATGAACAAAAATGGCTTCTTAGCAAAGAGCAATTTCTCAATCAAGAAGCAAGCTAGCTAGAGATCCTGGTTCGAGTCCAGGCTCTGTCGCAATCGGCCGCGACCGGGAGACCCATGGGGCGGCGAACAATTGGCCCAGCATCATCCGGGTTAGGGGAGGGTTTGACAGGCAGGGATGTTCTCATCTCATCGCGCACTAGCGACTCCTGTGGCGGACCAGGCGCAGTGCACACTGACACGGTTGCCAGGTGTACAGTGTTTCCTCCGACACATTGGTGCGACTGGGTTAAGCGGGCGTTGTGTCAAGAGGCAGTGCGGCTTGGCTGGGTTGTGTTTCGGAGGGCGCATGGCTCTCGACCTTTGCCTCTCCTGAGTTCATATGGGAGTTGCAGCGATGGGACAAGACTAACTACCAATTGGATACCACAATCTTGGAAAAAAAAGGGTCTTAAAAATAAATGCAAAAAAATGAAATAATGAATTTAGCTAGGACTGTCTGGGAGTGGTCTGAGTGGGGAGGGGAAAACTGACAACTAGCTGTTATTGGCAGAGGTTTGGGACTCTCTTTCTTATTGGTCTATGAAAGGCAGGCCAAAACTCCATCCCAGCAAAACAGGCTGCAATTCCACGTGGTCTTTTCAAACAGCTCTTACAATAAAATGACATTATCATAATTTCACAGTATTAGGAAACATATATATTTTTAAATGCAGGGAAAATCACACTTTGAATGTAGTGACCCTTTAAGTACTTGGAATCTGCCTTTGAGGCTGATGTTACCACCAGAACGTGATGACATATTGATATAGCCATCAAACCAATGTTTTAAAACATGCCATTTCATCAGACTAGGATGAGATATTAAATATACCTCTCTATTCACAAGTATAATGTGACAGTTGAGAGAGAGAGAGGAAGATGGGGAATAAGGGGAGGAGTGGTTGAGAGAGACTGCAGGGAGGAGGTTTATTGACAGACTAAATGTAATCGTTGTTAAATATTCTAATCAATAGATCTGTGAAGAAAATATTTGATCACAATCTGTGGTTTCCCTTCAGACCGCAGGAGAGTGACAGGGACTGTGGTAAAATACAATAGTACATGATTTACTTTGCATATACTGCATATGCCAAGTATATATACGAGTCACGACTTTGTAAAAATATACAGGTAAGCCTTGGCCTCTTCTAATAAATCATCAGCATTTCACTGACAGGATATTTATTAGACCAGGTTAGTCTCATTGAGATTAGAAATCTGTTTTACCAGAGAGACCTGGTCAAAATAGCAGAACACAACGTTTCAGACACAATTACAACATAAAACACTACAGTTGAAAAACATACATGTACAGATTCAACAGGTAAGATATTTTGGGGAAGTGTGATCAAATCAAATCAAATCAAATTTATTTATATAGCCCTTCGTACATCAGCTGATATCTCAAAGTGCTGTACAGAAACCCAGCCTAAAACCCCAAACAGCAAGCAATGCAGGTGGAGAAGCACGGTGGCTAGGAAAAACTCCCTAGAAAGGCCAATACCTAGGAAGAAACCTAGAGAGGAACCAGGCTATGTGGGGTGGCCAGTCCTCTTCTGGCTGTGCCGGGTGGAGATTATAACAGAACATGGTCAAGATGTTCAATGTTCATAAATGACCAGCATGGTCGAATAATAATAAGGCAGAACAGTTGAAACTAGAGCAGCAGCACAGTCAGGTGGAAGTTGAAACTGGAGCAGCAGCATGGCCAGGTAGACTGGGGACAGCAAGGAGTCATCATGTCAGGTAGTCCTGGGGCATGGTCCTAGGGCTCAGGTCAGTTGAAACTGGAACAGCAGCATGGCCAGGTGGACTGGGGACAGCAAGGAGTCATCATGTCAGGTAGTCCTGGGGCATGGTCCTAGGGCTCAGGTCCTCCGAGAGAGAGAAAGAAAGAGAGGAGAGAATTAGAGAACGCACACTTAGATTCACACAGGACACCGAATAGGACAGGAGAAGTACTCCAGATATAACAAACTGACCCCAGCCCCCCGACACATAAACTACTGCAGCATAAATACTGGAGGCTGAGACAGGAGGGGTCAGGAGACACTGTGGCCCCATCCGAGGACACCCCCGGACAGGGCCAAACAGGAAGGATATAACCCCACCCACTTTGCCAAAGCACAGCCCCCACACCACTATGCATCCTGGGGTGAAAACATTGACAGCTCCCCCTCGTTCCAAGTGGGATGGAAAGAGAACTGGAATGCTTTTTTACCCAGCTCTGTAAGGGCAATAAGATATAGTCATGGACGTTCAGAGGCGAAGTTGACTCAAGTGTAACTAAATTCATTATTATTGCAATGATGACAGCTATGATGTAAATTATGATTGAGGTAATAATGCATTTATAGGCAATATCATAATAATATATAGCTATCGAAAGATGTAACACCTGCTCTATCCATCCCCGCCCCCTTTGATTGATCTATAAACCAGCTAATTATCTCTGTCAGAGCAGATAAATCAACCAATCACATGCATGGGTGTGTTTAATCACAACATTAGTCTAATGCACAGCTCCCGCTGTGCGTTAACTCACTCATTTAGAGTGTTTTACGTCATAGAGGGACTGAAGAGGGGAGTATATTAGAGATCCCACTACACACAGCACAGCAGCAGGCTGTAGAGACTGCCCACAGCTCAGACACTTCATTCAGACACTGGGACATAACAGTCTGCTTAACACTGTTATGATTGTTGTACACACACTGCTATGATTGTTGTATTCATCATCATCATTTCCTGTGCCACACACACAGTGATACCTTGCCCTTGCCTTGATGTACACACACATCTACATCTCTTGTGTGTCTCTCAGTTTCTGTTCCCTCTATAAGAACCACTGGGTGTGTCACTCAGTTTCTGTTCCCTCTATAAGAACCACTTGGTGTGTCTCTCAGTTTCTGTTCCCTCTATAAGAACCACTGGGTGTGTCTCTCAGTTTCTGTTCCCTCTATAAGAACCACTTGGTGTGTCTCTCAGTTTCTGTTCCCTCTATAAGAATCACTGGGTGTGTCACTCAGTTTCTGTTCCCTCTATAAGAACCACTGGGTGTGTCTCTCAGTTTCTGTTCCCTCTATAAGAACCACTTGGTGTGTATCTCAGTTTCTGTTCCCTCTATAAGAACCACTGGGTGTGTCACTCAGTTTCTGTTCCCTCTATAAGAACCACTGGGTGTGTCTCTCAGTTTCTGTTCCCTCTATAAGAACCACTTGGTGTGTCTCTCAGTTTCTGTTCCCTCTATAAGAACCACTGGGTGTGTCACTCAGTTTCTGTTCCCTCTATAAGAACCACTGGGTGTGTCACTCAGTTTCTGTTCCCTCTATAAGAACCACTGGGTGTGTCTCTCAGTTTCTGTTCCCTCTATAAGAACCACTGGGTGTGTCTCTCAGTTTCTGTTCCCTCTATAAGAACCACTGGGTGTGTCACTCAGTTTCTGTTCCCTCTATAAGAACCACTGGGTGTGTCACTCAGTTTCTGTTCCCTCTATAAGAACCACTGGGTGTGTCTCTCAGTTTCTGTTCCCTCTATAAGAACCACTTGGTGTGTCTCTCAGTTTCTGTTCCCTCTATAAGAACCACTGGGTGTGTCACTCAGTTTCTGTTCCCTCTATAAGAACCACTGGGTGTGTCTCTCAGTTTCTGTTCCCTCTATAAGAACCACTTGGTGTGTCTCTCAGTTTCTGTTCCCTCTATAAGAACCACTGGGTGTGTCTCTCAGTTTCTGTTCCCTCTATAAGAACCACTTGGTGTGTCTCTCAGTTTCTGTTCCCTCTATAAGAACCACTGGGTGTGTCACTCAGTTTCTGTTCCCTCTATAAGAACCACTGGGTGTGTCTCTCAGTTTCTGTTCCCTCTATAAGAACCACTGGGTGTGTCTCTCAGTTTCTGTTCCCTCTATAAGAACCACTGGGTGTGTCTCTCAGTTTCTGTTCCCTCTATAAGAACCACTGGGTGTGTCTCTCAGTTTCTGTTCCCTCTATAAGAACCTCTGGGTGTGTCTCTCAGTTTCTGTTCCCTCTATAAGAACCACTGGGCGTGTCTCTCAGTTTCTGTTCCCTCTATAAGAACCACTGGGTGTGTCTCTCAGTTTCTGTTCCCTCTATAAGAACCACTGGGTGTGTCTCTCAGTTTATGCTCCCTCTATAAGAACCACTGGGTGTGTCTCAGTTTCTGTTCCCTCTATAAGAACCACTGGGTGTGTCTCTCAGCTTCTGTTCCCTCTATAAGAATCACTGGGTGTGTCACTCAGTTTCTGTTCCCTCTATAAGAACCACTGGGTGTGTCACTCAGTTTCTGTTCCCTCTATAAGAACCACTGGGTGTGTCTTAAACCAGGGGATTCTCCTGAACCATTTCAATGAAATTGAGCATGTGCTCCTATTTTCAGAATACTAAAAATTCTCTGGATATAAAATGAAAGTGAAAAAAATGGACATAATGGCAGTAGGAAAAATAATAACTCATGATCTACAGCAAACCTTTAACTAAACAACAAAAACATATTAAATACTTAGGATGCTTAATAAGTAACAACATACAACAAATATATGAAGATAACTTTATCTTATTACTCAACAATATAAAAGCAGATCTAATTAAATAGAACAATATTCCCATAACTCTAACAGGGAGAATAAACCTCTTCAGAATGGCATGACTCCTCCCAAAGATTATACTTATTCTAACAGGGAGAATAAACCTCTTCAGAATGGCATGACTCCCCTCAAAGATTATACTTATTCTAACAGGGAGAATAAACCTCTTCAGAATGGCATGACTCCTCCCAAAGATTATACTTATTCTAACAGGGAGAATAAACCTCTTCAGAATGGCATGACTCCTCCCAAAGATTATACTTACTCTAACAGGGAGAATAAACCTCTTCAGAATGGCATGACTCCTCCCAAAGATTATACTTATTCTAACAGGGAGAATAAACCTCTTCAGAATGGCATGACTCCTCCCAAAGATTATACTTACTCTAACAGGGAGAATAAACCTCTTCAGAATGGCATGACTCCTCCCAAAGATTATACTTATTCTAACAGGGAGAATAAACCTCTTCAGAATGGCATGACTCCTGCCAAAGATTATACTTACTCTAACAGGGAGAATAAACCTCTTCAGAATGGCATGACTCCTCCCAAAGATTATACTTACTCTAACAGGGAGAATAAACCTCTTCAGAATGGCATGACTCCTCCCAAAGATTATACTTACTCTAACAGGGAGAATAAACCTCTTCAGAATGGCATGACTCCTCCCAAAGATTATACTTACTCTAACAGGGAGAATAAACCTCTTCAGAATGGCATGACTCCTCCCAAAGATTATACTTACTCTAACAGGGAGAATAAACCTCTTCAGAATGGCATGACTCCTCCCAAAGATTATACTTACTCTAACAGGGAGAATAAACCTCTTCAGAATGGCATGACTCCTCCCAAAGATTATACTTATTCTAACAGGGAGAATAAACCTCTTCAGAATGGCATGACTCCTCCCAAAGATTATACTTATTCTAACAGGGAGAATAAACCTCTTCAGAATGGCATGACTCCTCCCAAAGATTATACTTATTCTAACAGGGAGAATAAACCTCTTCAGAATGGCATGACTCCTCCCAAAGATTATACTTATTCTAACAGGGAGAATAAACCTCTTCAGAATGGCATGACTCCTCCCAAAGATTATACTTATTCTAACAGGGAGAATAAACCTCTTCAGAATGGCATGACTCCTCCCAAAGATTATACTTATTCTAACAGGGAGAATAAACCTCTTCAGAATGGCATGACTCCTCCCAAAGATTATACTTATTCTAACAGGGAGAATAAACCTCTTCAGAATGGCATGACTCCTCCCAAAGATTATACTTATTCTAACAGGGAGAATAAACCTCTTCAGAATGGCATGACTCCTCCCAAAGATTATACTTATTCTAACAGGGAGAATAAACCTCTTCAGAATGGCATGACTCCTCCCAAAGATTATACTTATTCTAACAGGGAGAATAAACCTCTTCAGAATGGCATGACTCCTCCCAAAGATTATACTTACTCTAACAGGGAGAATAAACCTCTTCAGAATGGCATGACTCCTCCCAAAGATTATACTTATTCTAACAGGGAGAATAAACCTCTTCAGAATGGCATGACTCCTCCCAAAGATTATACTAATTCTAACAGGGAGAATAAACCTCTTCAGAATGGCATGACTCCTCCCAAAGATTATACTTATTCTAACAGGGAGAATAAACCTCTTCAGAATGGCATGACTCCTCCCAAAGATTATACTTATTCTAACAGGGAGAATAAACCTCTTCAGAATGGCATGACTCCTCCCAATGATTATACTTATTCTAACAGGGAGAATAAACCTCTTCAGAATGGCATGACTCCTCCCAAAGATTATACTTATTCTAACAGGGAGAATAAACCTCTTCAGAATGGCATGACTCCTCCCAAAGATTATACTTATTCTAACAGGGAGAATAAACCTCTTCAGAATGGCATGACTCCTCCCAAAGATTATACTTATTCTAACAGGGAGAATAAACCTCTTCAGAATGGCATGACTCCTCCCAAAGATTATACTTATTCTAACAGGGAGAATAAACCTCTTCAGAATGGCATGACTCCTCCCAAAGATTATACTTATTCTAACAGGGAGAATAAACCTCTTCAGAATGGCATGACTCCTCCCAAAGATTATACTTATTCTAACAGGGAGAATAAACCTCTTCAGAATGGCATGACTCCTCCCAAAGATTATACTTATTCTAACAGGGAGAATAAACCTCTTCAGAATGGCATGACTCCTCCCAATGATTATACTTATTCTAACAGGGAGAATAAACCTCTTCAGAATGGCATGACTCCTCCCAAAGATTATACTTATTCTAACAGGGAGAATAAACCTCTTCAGAATGGCATGACTCCTCCCAAAGATTATACTTATTCTAACAGGGAGAATAAACCTCTTCAGAATGGCATGACTCCTCCCAAAGATTATACTTATTCTAACAGGGAGAATAAACCTCTTCAGAATGGCATGACTCCTCCCAAAGATTATACTTATTCTAACAGGGAGAATAAACCTCTTCAGAATGGCATGACTCCTCCCAAAGATTATACTTATTCTAACAGGGAGAATAAACCTCTTCAGAATGGCATGACTCCTCCCAAAGATTATACTTATTCTAACAGGGAGAATAAACCTCTTCAGAATGGCATGACTCCTCCCAAAGATTATACTTATTCTAACAGGGAGAATAAACCTCTTCAGAATGGCATGACTCCTCCCAAAGATTATACTTATTCTAACAGGGAGAATAAACCTCTTCAGAATGGCATGACTCCTCCCAAAGATTATACTTACTCTAACAGGGAGAATAAACCTCTTCAGAATGGCATGACTCCTCCCAAAGATTATACTTACTCTAACAGGGAGAATAAACCTCTTCAGAATGGCATGACTCCTCCCAAAGATTATACTTACTCTAACAGGGAGAATAAACCTCTTCAGAATGGCATGACTCCTCCCAAAGATTATACTTATTCTAACAGGGAGAATAAACCTCTTCAGAATGGCATGACTCCTCCCAAAGATTATACTTATTCTAACAGGGAGAATAAACCTCTTCAGAATGGCATGACTCCTCCCAAAGATTATACCTACTCTAACAGGGAGAATAAACCTCTTCAGAATGGCATGACTCCTCCCAAAGATTATACTTACTCTAACAGGGAGAATAAACCTCTTCAGAATGGCATGACTCCTCCCAAAGATTATACTTATTCTAACAGGGAGAATAAACCTCTTCAGAATGGCATGACTCCTCCCAAAGATTATACTTACTCTAACAGGGAGAATAAACCTCTTCAGAATGGCATGACTCCTCCCAAAGATTATACTTACTCTAACAGGGAGAATAAACCTCTTCAGAATGGCATGACTCCTCCCAAAGATTATACTTACTCTAACAGGGAGAATAAACCTCTTCAGAATGGCATGACTCCTCCCAAAGATTATACTTACTCTAACAGGGAGAATAAACCTCTTCAGAATGGCATGACTCCTCCCAAAGATTATACTTATTCTAACAGGGAGAATAAACCTCTTCAGAATGGCATGACTCCTCCCAAAGATTATACTTATTCTAACAGGGAGAATAAACCTCTTCAGAATGGCATGACTCCTCCCAAAGATTATACTTACTCTAACAGGGAGAATAAACCTCTTCAGAATGGCATGACTCCTCCCAAAGATTATACTTATTCTAACAGGGAGAATAAACCTCTTCAGAATGGCATGACTCCTCCCAAAGATTATACTTACTCTAACAGGGAGAATAAACCTCTTCAGAATGGCATGACTCCTCCCAAAGATTATACTTATTCTAACAGGGAGAATAAACCTCTTCAGAATGGCATGACTCCTCCCAAAGATTATACTTATTCTAACAGGGAGAATAAACCTCTTCAGAATGGCATGACTCCTCCCAAAGATTATACTTATTCTAACAGGGAGAATAAACCTCTTCAGAATGGCATGACTCCTCCCAAAGATTATACTTATTCTAACAGGGAGAATAAACCTCTTCAGAATGGCATGACTCCTCCCAAAGATTATACTTATTCTAACAGGGAGAATAAACCTCTTCAGAATGGCATGACTCCTCCCAAAGATTATACTTATTCTAACAGGGAGAATAAACCTCTTCAGAATGGCATGACTCCTCCCAAAGATTATACTTATTCTAACAGGGAGAATAAACCTCTTCAGAATGGCATGACTCCTCCCAAAGATTATACTTATTCTAACAGGGAGAATAAACCTCTTCAGAATGGCATGACTCCTCCCAAAGATTATACTTATTCTAACAGGGAGAATAAACCTCTTCAGAATGGCATGACTCCTCCCAAAGATTATACTTATTCTAACAGGGAGAATAAACCTCTTCAGAATGGCATGACTCCTCCCAAAGATTATACTTATTCTAACAGGGAGAATAAACCTCTTCAGAATGGCATGACTCCTCCCAAAGATTATACTTATTCTAACAGGGAGAATAAACCTCTTCAGAATGGCATGACTCCTCCCAAAGATTATACTTATTCTAACAGGGAGAATAAACCTCTTCAGAATGGCATGACTCCTCCCAAAGATTATACTTATTCTAACAGGGAGAATAAACCTCTTCAGAATGGCATGACTCCTCCCAAAGATTATACTTATTCTAACAGGGAGAATAAACCTCTTCAGAATGGCATGACTCCTCCCAAAGATTATACTTACTCTAACAGGGAGAATAAACCTCTTCAGAATGGCATGACTCCTCCCAAAGATTATACTTACTCTAACAGGGAGAATAAACCTCTTCAGAATGGCATGACTCCTCCCAAAGATTATACTTACTCTAACAGGGAGAATAAACCTCTTCAGAATGGCATGACTCCTCCCAAAGATTATACTTATTCTAACAGGGAGAATAAACCTCTTCAGAATGGCATGACTCCTCCCAAAGATTATACTTATTCTAACAGGGAGAATAAACCTCTTCAGAATGGCATGACTCCTCCCAAAGATTATACTTACTCTAACAGGGAGAATAAACCTCTTCAGAATGGCATGACTCCTCCCAAAGATTATACTTACTCTAACAGGGAGAATAAACCTCTTCAGAATGGCATGACTCCTCCCAAAGATTATACTTATTCTAACAGGGAGAATAAACCTCTTCAGAATGGCATGACTCCTCCCAAAGATTATACTTACTCTAACAGGGAGAATAAACCTCTTCAGAATGGCATGACTCCTCCCAAAGATTATACTTACTCTAACAGGGAGAATAAACCTCTTCAGAATGGCATGACTCCTCCCAAAGATTATACTTACTCTAACAGGGAGAATAAACCTCTTCAGAATGGCATGACTCCTCCCAAAGATTATACTTACTCTAACAGGGAGAATAAACCTCTTCAGAATGGCATGACTCCTCCCAAAGATTATACTTATTCTAACAGGGAGAATAAACCTCTTCAGAATGGCATGACTCCTCCCAAAGATTATACTTATTCTAACAGGGAGAATAAACCTCTTCAGAATGGCATGACTCCTCCCAAAGATTATACTTACTCTAACAGGGAGAATAAACCTCTTCAGAATGGCATGACTCCTCCCAAAGATTATACTTATTCTAACAGGGAGAATAAACCTCTTCAGAATGGCATGACTCCTCCCAAAGATTATACTTACTCTAACAGGGAGAATAAACCTCTTCAGAATGGCATGACTCCTCCCAAAGATTATACTTATTCTAACAGGGAGAATAAACCTCTTCAGAATGGCATGACTCCTCCCAAAGATTATACTTATTCTAACAGGGAGAATAAACCTCTTCAGAATGGCATGACTCCTCCCAAAGATTATACTTATTCTAACAGGGAGAATAAACCTCTTCAGAATGGCATGACTCCTCCCAAAGATTATACTTATTCTAACAGGGAGAATAAACCTCTTCAGAATGGCATGACTCCTCCCAAAGATTATACTTATTCTAACAGGGAGAATAAACCTCTTCAGAATGGCATGACTCCTCCCAAAGATTATACTTATTCTAACAGGGAGAATAAACCTCTTCAGAATGGCATGACTCCTCCCAAAGATTATACTTATTCTAACAGGGAGAATAAACCTCTTCAGAATGGCATGACTCCTCCCAAAGATTATACTTATTCTAACAGGGAGAATAAACCTCTTCAGAATGGCATGACTCCTCCCAAAGATTATACTTATTCTAACAGGGAGAATAAACCTCTTCAGAATGGCATGACTCCTCCCAAAGTTTATATATTTATTCTAACAGGGAGAATAAACCTCTTCAGAATGACATGACTCCTCCCAAAGTTTATATATTTATTCTAACAGGGAGAATAAACCTCTTCAGAATGACATGACTCCTCCCAAAGTTTATATATATTTATTCTAACAGGGAGAATAAACCTCTTCAGAATGGCATGACTCCTCCCAAAGTTTATATATTTATTCTAACAGGGAGAATAAACCTCTTCAGAATGACATGACTCCTCCCAAAGTTTATATATTTATTCTCGGTAATACCAATTACCCCACCGAAGACATTCTTTAAAAAAGTAGACGTGGCCATAAGACTTTATATGGCCAAATAACACTCATGGAATAAACAGGAAAGTTTTACGTCTTCCTAAGTCTGAGGTTAATTTAAAACATCCAGACTTGGAATTGTATCAACTCACCACCCAAGGCTTTTACTACAGACATATAGTTATATGCACTAAAGAGGAACAATGGGTACATGATGCTCATCCTCAGAATCTTTTTACGTGTTTGTTTTCAAAAGATTAAGCTAAGAACATTAACAACTTCATAGTTAAGAACCTCATAACAATATGGAAGAACATTAACAACTTCATAGTTAAGAACCTCATAACAATATGGAAGAACATTAACAACTTCATAGTTAAGAACCTCATAACAATATGGAAGAACATTAACAACTTCATAGTTAAGAACATAGTTAAGAACACCATACCAATATGGAAGAACATTAACAACTTCATAGTTAAGAACACCATACCAATATGGAAGAACATTAACAACTTCATAGTTAAGAACACCATAACAATATGGAAGAACATTAACAACTTCATAGTTAAGAACCTCATAACAATATGGAAGAACATTAACAACTTCATAGTTAAGAACACCATAACAATATGGAAGAACATTAACAACTTCATAGTTAAGAACCTCATAACAATATGGAAGAACATTAACAACTTCATAGTTAAGAACCTCATAACAATATGGAAGAACATTAACAACTTCATAGTTAAGAACACCATAACAATATGGAAGAACATTAACAACTTCATAGTTAAGAACCTCATAACAATATGGAAGAACATTAACAACTTCATAGTTAAGAACCTCATAACAATATGGAAGAACATTAACTGGGCTAAAAAATCTGGACCCTTTCTTTCTAAAATGATCCTCTGCCGTTGTTGCAACCCCTATTACCAGTCTGTTCAACCTCTCTTTCGTATCGTCTGAGAATCCTAAAGATTGGAAAACACTCTAGAACCAAACTGTTACAGACCAATATCCATCCTACCCTGCCTTTCTAAAGTCTTCAAAAGACAAGTTAATAAACATATGACTGACCATTTCGAATCCCACTGTACCTTCTCTGCTGTGCAATCCGGTTTTCGAGCTGGTCACGGGTGCACCTCAGCCACGCTCAAGGTACTAAACGATATCATAACCACCATCGATAATAGACAGTACTGTGCAGCCATCTTTATTGACCTGGCCAAGGCTTTCAACTCTGTCAATCACCGTATTCTTATTGGCAGACTCAGCCTTTGTTTCTCAAATGACTGCCTCGCCTGGTTCAACAACTACTTCTCAGACAGAGTTCAGTGTGTCAAATCGGAGGGCCTGTTTTCCGGACCTCTGGCAGTCTCTATGGGGGTACCACAGGGTTCAATTCTCAGGCCGACTCTTCTCTCTGTATATATCAATGATGTCGCTCTTGCTGCGGGGGATTCCCTGATCCACATGTACGCAGACGACACCATTCTGTATACATCTGGCAATTCTTTGGACACTGTGTTAACTAACCTCCAAACGAGTGTCAATGCCATACAACACTCCTTCCGCGGCCTCCAACTGCTCTTTAACGCTAGTAAAGCCAAATGCATGCTTTTCAACCGTTCGCTGCCCGCACCTGCCCGTCCGACTAGCATCACTACTCTGGACGGTTCTGACTTAGAATATGTGGACAACTACAAATACCTAGATGTCTGGTTAGACTGTAAACTCTCCTTCCAGACTCATATTAAACATCTCCAATCCAAAATTAAATCTAGAATCTGCTTCCTATTTCACAACAAAGCCTCCTTCACTCACGCCGCCAAACATACCTTCGTAAAGCTGACTATCCTACCGATCCTCGATGTTGGCGATGTAATTTACAAAATAGCTTCCAATACTCTACTCAGCAAACTGGATGCAGTCTATCACAGTGCTATCCGTTTTGTCACCAAAGTCCCATATACCACCCACAACTGCGACCTGTATGCTCTAGTCGACTGGCCCTCGCTACATATTCGTCGCCAGCTCCAGGTCATCTATAAATCTATGCTAGGTAAAGCTCCACCTTATCTCAGCTCACTGGTCACGATAACAACACCCACCCGTAGCACGCTCTCCAGCAGGTATATCTCACTGGTCATCCCCAAAGCCAACACCTCCTTTGGCAGCCTTTCCTTCCAGTTCTCTGCTGCCAATGACTGGAACAAATTACAAAAATCGCTGAAGCTGGACACTTACAGTGGGGCAAAAAAGTATTTAGTCAGCCACTAATTGTGCAAGTTCTCCTACTTAAAAAGATGAGAGAGGCCTGTAATTGTCATCATAGGTACACTTAAACTATGACAGACAAAATTAGGGGAAAAAATCAAGAAAATCACATTGTAGGATTTTTTATGAATTTATTTGCAAATTATGGTGGAAAATAAGTATTTGGTCACCTACAAACAAGCAAGATTTCTGGCTCTCACAAACCTGTAACTTCTTCTTTAAGAGGCTCCTCTGTCCTCCACTCGTTACCTGTATTAATGGCACCTGTTTGAACTTGTTATCAGTATAAAAGACACCTGTCCACAACCTCAAACAGTCACACTCCAAACTCCACTATGGCCAAGACCAAAGAGCTGTCAAAGGACACCAGAAACAAAATTGTAGACCTGCACCAGGCTGGGAAGACTGAATCTGCAATAGGTAAGCAGCTTGGTTTGAAGAAATCAACTGTGGGAGCAATTATTAGGAAATGGAAGACATACAAGACCACTGATAATCTCCACTGATAATTTGGGGCTCCACGCAAGATCTCACCCCGTGGGGTCAAAATGATCATAAGAACGGTGAGCAAAAATCCCAGAACCACACGGGGGGACCTAGTGAATGACCTGCAGAGAGCTGGGATCAAAGTAACAAAGCCTACCATCAGTAACACACTACGCCGCCAGGGACTCAAATCCTGCAGTGCCAGACGTGTCCCCCTGCTTAAGCCAGTACATGTCCAGGCCCGTCTGAAGTTTGCTAGAGATCATTTGGATGATCCAGAAGAAGATTGGGAGAATGTCATATGGTCAGATGAAACCAAAATAGAACTTTTTGGTAAAAACTCAACTCGTCGTGTTTGGAGGACAAAGCATGCTGAGTTGCATCCAAAGAAGGGACGTGAAGCATGGGGGTGGAAACATCATGCAAAGGGACCAGGACGACTGATCCGTGTAAAGGAAAGAATGAATGGGGCCATGTATCGTGAGATTTTGAGTGAAAACCTCCTTCCATCAGCAAGGGCATTGAAGATGAAACGTGGCTGGGTCTTTCAGCATGACAATGATCCCAAACACACCGCCTGGACAACGAAGGAGTGGCTTCGTCTCCAGATCTCAACCCCATAGAAAATCTTTGGAGGGAGTTGAAAGTCCGTGTTGCCCAGCAACAGCCCCATAACATCATTGCTCTAGAGGAGATCTGCATGGAGGAATGGGCCAAAATACCAGCAACAGTGTGTGAAAACCTTGTGAAGACTTACAGAAAACGTTTGACCTCTGTCATTGCCAACAAAGGATATATAACAAAGTATTGAGATAAACTTTTGTTATTGACCAAATACTATTTTTTTTTCACCATCATTTGCAAATAAATTCATTAAAAATCCTACAATGTGATTTTCTGGATTTTTTTTCTCATTTTGTCTGTCATAGTTGAAGTGTACCTATGATGAAAATTACAGGCCTCTCTCATCTTTTTAAGTGGGAGAACTTGCACAATTGGTGGCTGACTAAATACTTTTTTGCCCCACTGTATATTTCCCTCACTAACTTTAAACATCAGCTACTTGAGCAGCTAACCGATCACTGCAGCTGTACATAACCCATCTGTAAATAGCCCACCCAATCTACCTACCTCATCCCCATATTGTTTTTATTTACTTTTCTGCTTTTTTGCACACCAGTATTTCTACTTACACATCACCATTTGCTCATCTATCACTCCAGTGTTAATCTGCTAAATTGTAATTACTTTGCTACTATGGCCTATTTATTGCCATACCTCCTCATGCCATTTGCACACACTGTATATAGACTATTTTTTTCTATTGTATTATTGACTGTATGCTTGTTTATTCCATGTGTAACACTGGGTTGTTGTTTGTTGCAGTGCTTTGCTTAATCTTGGCCAGGTCACAGTGGTAAATGAGAACTTGTTCTCAACTAGCCTACCTGGTTAAATAAAAGTTAAATAAAGGTTAAATCAAATAAATAAAAAATATATACATTTTCAACTGACCAATGTAGACATTTTCAAATACATGCAATTTAAAAGTTGTATGTCATGAAATTTCGATCTGAAATCTTTTGGACATCAGAGCAATGTTGAGGAATTCTATTTGAGTCAGAAAATAATGTTCATATGATTGGTAAGATATACAAAACCTTTCAGACACCATATCCAACTGACAGTCTAATAGAAAACTATTGGAACCAAGACTTAATAAGAACTGATGTTGGCACAAGATGGAGTGAATGTTGGAACATAACTAATGAAAATACAGTTAATGAACATGTATGTTTAATCCAGTATAAACTAATGTACAAAATGTATTATACAAGAGACAAATGCATAAATTCTACAGCACAACGGCAGAGTCATGTCGTAAGTGTAAAACTAACATTATAAATGGGGTGGTTCGAGCCCTGAATGCTGATTGGCTGACAGCTGTGGTATATCAGACTGTAAACCACGGGTATGACAAAACATTTATTTTTACTGCTTATTTACGTTGGTAACCAGTTTATAACAGCAATAAGGCACCTCGGGGGTTTGTGATGTAAGGCCAATATAGCACGGCTAAGGGCTGTAATCCAGGCACTCCGCATTGTGTCGTTTCCTGAGAACAGCCCTAAGCCGTGGTATATTGGCCATATACCATACCCCCTCGGGCCTTATTGCCTAAATAACTCAATGATTCATGCCTTCTGGGAGTGCTATAAAGTCCGAAAATTATGGGCGAAGTCAGAAAGTTAGCAGTCAGAAGTTTTACAATATGAGTTTACTTTTAATCCTTCTACCTGCATATTTCAAGACAGCATATAAGGGTGTGGTGAGATACCCAATGTGTTGGACCATACTTTTTTTGTCAATCATTTTTGAGAAAACCTTTGCTTAAAAACTGAATATCAAATGATGCTCCATCGTAAAGACAGTGGATGAATCAAATGTATTACCTAAATATGGAAAATATTGTGTGCTAGAGAGGAAAACTAAATAGTACAATTTGAAGCCATATGACATAAAACATTACAAGCACTGGAGGAGATATTCAAAGGATGAGGAAAGAGAGAGATGTGAGATGGGCAGGATGGGTGTGGATACGGTGGGAACATGTGGGTCTGAGCAAGAGTGATGTCAATGTTTGTAGAAATCTATGTAGGTAAATGTTAAGTTGTAATTTGTCTTGATCTATGTA